>NC_139625.1:19588596-19801096 GCF_964638095.1 Poromitra crassiceps | reverse complement strand
GGAAGGCATGAAGGCAAGGCAGACTGAGTGGAGGAAGGAGGCAGAAGTCACTGTTAAATTCCATTGCTCTGGAACAGTGCTAACTTTTAATTGTTCTTATTAAAAACTCTTATGAAAATGATTGTAAGAATATTTTACTTTTTTTTTATCAACTGTAAGCAGTTAGTAATCCTGCTTGAGCACCAGGTCATGTATTTTTGGCAGCAGAATTGTCAGATTTGACTAGAATTATTCATTAGTTTTAATAATTCAATGTATTGGTTTTCACAATATTTATTTATTCATATATATATATATATATATATATATATTTCCCGGACCATAACCCACCACCATGCAAAATTTCAGCCCAATCCGACCTTGGGTGTGGGCATGCATTAAAGATATGCACACAACGTAAATCTGCCCCGCGCTGCCAGTAGTGGGAATTTTGCACCAAACCTGGTAGCAAAATACCACATACATGGTAGCAGGAGTTGGTTGGGCTTGACGTGCCGGGGCAGCTTGTACACAACCTAAAACCTGTCTGGTCTCATGTGGTGTGAGTCTGTAATCCATCACCTGGAAGACTTTAGGTTAGAGGGAGAGGACTAACAAACCAACTCCACCTCCTCCCAAAAGCCAGTAATGGCCGAGGGTTTTGCGCAGGGCCAGCAACCCTGCCATGTAAAAAAGACCTCGCTACAGAAATCTTAGCCAACGAACCAGATGCGGCGAAGAGGATAGATGTACTTCAGGAGACTGATTTGATGACAGGTGACAGCCAAACCCATTTGGAAGCTGACATCTCGAGGGCGGACATCCTCAGACCAAAAACAACATGTAGAGTAGCTTGCTGGAATGTGCGAACACTCTACCAGACAGGGAAACTAGCTCAGGTGATTAGGGAGATGGAAAGCTATAATATTGAGATACTAGGAGTGAGTGAAACAAGATGGACTGGCAGTGGTAAAAGACAGTTAGCAACAGGGCATCAGATAATGTACTCTGGAAGACCAGACGACCATCATAGTAGAGGAGTAGCCATCATTACAACAAAACAGGTTCACAAATGCCTGTTGGAATGGAAGCCCGTAAATGAGAGGATAATTAAAGCTAGGTACAACTCAACATTCGCAAAGTTGACAGTTATAGTCTGCTACGCACCAACAGAGGACTCACCTGAGGTGGAAAAAGACACATTCTATGACAATTTGCAAGAACTAGTAGATGAAACACCTTCACACGATGTACTCCTCATCATGGGCGATCTAAATGCAAAGGTCGGATCCAACAACGACGGAAAAGAAAACATCATGGGGAAGCAGGGTATGGGAGACATGAATGACAATGGAGAGAGACTAACAACATTATGCCAGGAAAACAGACTAGTAATAGGAGGAACCATTTTTGAACATAAAAACATCCATAAACTAACTTGGACATCCCCAGATGGCAAAACTAGGAACCAGATCGACCATATAATTATCAACAACAGATGGAGAAGTAGCCTGCAGGATGTAGTGGCAAGACGAGGAGCAGACCCACACTGGTTGTAGCAAAGATAAGACTAAAGCTTAGAAAGACCAAGAAAATAGACCAACGGGAACCACCGCTGAATGTAGCAAAACTAAGAGATCCAGACGTGAGGAAATCCTTCCAAATTGAAGTAAAAAACAGGTTTTCCGCTCTACAGAACAAACAAGACCTAGATTTGTACAACTTCAACAAAGCTCTGCTGGAAGCTGGAAACAAAGTGTTAGGACCTAGAAGGAGACGAAAGGAGGTCTGGATATCAGATGAAACGTGGAAGAAAATTGATGAGAGGAAAGAGAAGAAAGGGAAAATTCTAACAACTAAGTCACACAGACAGAAGGCACAGCTACAGACATCATACAGTGCACTAGACAAAGAAGTAAAGAAGAGTGCCAGAGCAGATAAGAAGGCATATATTGAGCAGATTGCAGAGGAAGCAGAAGAAGCTGCCTCAAAACAGGACATGGGCACACTCTACAAGCTAACAAAGTCTTTGACGAATGGATTTCAGTCAACTGACGTTCCAATAAAAGATCCAAACGGAAAAACAATGACAAAAGAGGAAGACCAACTACGGTGCTGGAAAGAACACTTTCAGAGGGTACTAAACAGAGATGACCCAGAAACAGAGGCAAACATCACATCAGCAGTAGACCTTTTAGACATAGAAACGGAGCCACCAAACATAGAGGAGGTAAAGAGAGCTATAAAGGCATTGAAGAATGGGAAGGCCCCAGGAATAGATCGAGTCCACGCGGAAATGCTGAAAGCAGAGGAACATCAAACACCAACAGCCCTCACAGAAATTCTCAGGGACATCTGGACTACAGAATTAACACCACAATCCTGGAAAACGGGCCTCATCGTCAAACTACCAAAGAAGGGCGATCTGCCAAACTGCAACAATTGGAGAGGAATCATGTTGTTACCAGTCACCAGTGAAGTCCTCAGTCGAATTATACTAAACAGACTAAATGATCAAATTGACCACCACCTTCGAAAAGAACAGGCAGGGTTTAGAAAGGGAAGATCCTGTGCAGAGCATATATTCACACTGCGACAGATAATGGAACAGAGCAATGAATGGAGTACAACCATCTATGCCAATTTCATTGACTTTGCTAAAGCATTTGACAGCATCAACCGAACAGTATTGTGGAGAATTCTAAGCCATTATGGAATTCCCAACAAGATCATCTCTATAATCAAGATGCTATACAGAGACTTTGGGGCCAAAGTTATCTGTGGATCCAATCTCACTGAAGAATTCATCATTAAAACAGGAGTCAAGCAAGGCTGCTTGCTTTCCCCACTACTTTTCTCACTTTGCATAGACTGGCTCATGAAAGAAACAACAGGAAACAACAAAAGAGGAATATCGTGGACATTCACAGAAACTCTCGAGGACATTGATTTTGCAGATGACATTGCTTTGTTAGCCCATCGCCACCAGGACATACAAAGCAAAACAGAAGATCTAGCAACATATGGCAAACAGATCGGTCTTAACATCAACACTGACAAGACTAAATTCATGAAGGTAAACCCAAAATCCAACCAGCCACTCACCATCAATAGCAAGAACGTGGAGGAGGTACAGGAATTCACCTACCTGGGTAGTAAGATAACAACAGATGGAGATTCAGGGGCAGATGTCCAGGGCAGGATCTCTAAGGCAAGGGGAGCTTTTGCAGCACTAAGAAACATATGGAAGGCATCCAAGATAAGCACAAAGACAAAGTTGAGGATATTTAAGAGCAACGTCCTTGGGGTTCTCCTGTATGGTGCAGAATCATGGAAAGTGACAAAGACCATCTGTCACAAGCTAGATGTATTCCAGACAAGAAGCCTTAGGAGGATACTGAGGATATTTTGGCCTAGGACAATCTCAAATGCAGACCTTTACAGGAGAACGGGCACGACCCCACTGTCAAATGTGATCAAAAACAGAAGGTGGATATGGATCGGACATGTTTGCAGAATGGACCCAAGTGCTATCCCAAGGGTGGCCATGAGATGGACACCACCTGGAAAAAGAAAACGAGGCCGACCCAAAGAGACATGGAGAAGATCTGTGGAAAAGGAAATGAAACAACTGGGATGGACCTGGGGCCAAGTGCAGCATTGGGCAGCAGACAGGCAGCATTGGCGTTCGTTGGTAAAGACCTTATGTGCTATCGAGCACGAAGAGGATTAAGTAAGTAAGTAACACAATGTAAATGTTGCTATTATTACCATGATTATGATGCTTATTATTATTATTATTATTATTATTATTATTATTACATAGATACAGGAAAGACAGAAAGAAAGAAAGAAAGAAAGAAAGATAGATAGATAGATAGATACAGTAGATAGATAGATAGATAGATAGATAGATAGATAGATAGATAGATAGATAGATAGATCACTGAGGATACGTCCCAGTTATGCATCCATGCGATGTTTTTTTTCTTTATTAGTTAGCCTGGCCTAGCCAGTGACTCATAGGAATAGACTATGTGACAACCAGGAAAGACTAGTGACTACTGGAGAGTCAGTTGACAGCCGGAACAGGGACGGCACCCGGGTAGCAGTATGGGTTAGCTCCCCAGCCTGCGTCTTCCGTGAGGAAGAAGCCCAACAACCCACGAGAGGCCTTTTAGGAGGGCCATTCAAGCCGCAAGTGGAGACTGCAGTGCCACCAAGTACTGGTACTGCATGGTGTCCACTAAGATACCATCACCTCGGAATGAGATGTTTGGAGCGGGGGAGTCTGGTGCAGCGCACAGGTCGTAGACCTGGTGAGACGAGGGAGGAACCCGGCCGGGTGGCAACCCACAGAGCCCGGTCCCTCTACGTACCAGAGCCCTCCCCCTCCCCCGTCCCAGCAGAGTAGTTCCGGAGCAGCGGATTGAGTGGCCCTGACCACGTGACCACCTTCGACCCTCCCTATAGGGCTGACCGTGGGTAGCTACTGGGACGTAAGTTGGGGCTTGGCCAGCCCCGACTGGGTCACCTGGGCGAGGGTGTATGATGTTGCGAGACCCGAAACATCCTATGACCCCAGGGTACATCACTGAGGATACGTCCCAGTTATGCATCCATGCGATGTTTTTTTTCTTCTTTATTAGATAGATAGATAGATAGATAGATAGATAGATAAATAGATGTCATTTTTCCTCAAAAACATGGTTTGAAAACATTCAAGACATGAAGAGGTGCAAAGTTAATTTTGATATCACCAGAAAGGTCACATTCTTCTCATTCCAACAGTGTATAAAACTCAAAATATTGGTTGGGGTCAATGTGACTGATTTTAGCTGGGTAAACAATCCAGTCACGTGATATCACATTCTTTTTCATTCTGTCTGGTCCCCAGCCCTGTGTGAGTGTTTTCAGAAATTACAGAGTTCACTAGCCAATCAGGGACCTGCACCTGCCTCATAGTTGACTTTAGGCTTGTTTGAGTTGACTGCCGCCTCGCCTGGAAAGCAGGCGAGTGCAGTCAGGCGAGGCGTCAACAAGTCGAACACCCCAGACTGCACACTCATTGCTGCTTTTCTTCTTCTACAGTTTTGTTTAAAAGCGGTTTGTAAACAAATGAAAAGATGCATTAGCACTTGCATCCACACTCACTGCTCAAATGACACAGCCCTTCAGATTACTTATTTTTTATTTTAATGTGGGCATTACAGGTGGTATTTATGTAAAATGACAGCTTGGAATAGATATAAAATTGAAGTTTCTACACTTCACTGTGGGTTTGTGATGCACCTGTGTTGAACCAATGGGCGCTCAGCTTGATGCGTTTCTCGTCATCCTCTGTCATCCGCAGTCGGGCGCAGTTGGTGGGGAGCAACTGCGGCGCCTCGCTCCAAATCTGTGCCCGCCTCGCTCTCACGAGAGTCCCGTAGCTCACGCAGTCGGGCAGGCGGAGCAAGTCGGACAACTTTTCTAACCATCATGCAACGGGGCAAGCAAGGCGCTGGTCGAATCTGCGCTGAATTTGCTCATCAAACGAGCCTATTGTAACCGAGCAATCAGAAATACAGCTGTCATCAAAGAGAAATGAAAGTGTGGCTCACCTGGCGGAGCTAGTGTAGTCCGGCCCAGGTGTGGTGTTGAGGCGCTCAGGCGGTTGAGGATGAGTGGAGATCGGCAACTCCACTTCTGATCATTTAGACGCCTTACAGAACTCAAAGCACACTCTGGTAAATAACGTGACATAAAAGAAAGACAAAATGGGCACTCCGAGCGAGCGGCTGCCTGGCTCCTCTTCTACGGAGATTTCAAGAGAGAGCGATCACCGCTTCCGGGCTTATTAAATACCAGCCCGTACGTCATTTCCTGAGCCAACCCCTTTCAAAATAAGAACAGATATATAATACATGTAAACAATCATAGCATCCTATCTGTGAGGGAGAGTAGCCAACTGTCACAACAGCCATAACTTAATTATTGCAGAAATAGACTCAATAACAACAATTAAACAAGAACAGGAGTATGCAACAGCAGAGTTTCTTGGCAGAAAATATGCTATTTCGGTGTTCTTCCAAGTGGATTTGGATTTGACTGGATCCGACGCTCATTGGCTGAAGGACTGGATACTTCCACTCACTGAAATGACTGTGCACAGCGCAGAGTCCAGACGGATCCACAGAACCAAACAGAATGTGAGTTCACGGATCCGGATGGTTTTAACCAGGGTAAGTGATTTAGATAGAGCTGGTCTACGGCAACCATTTTAGGGCGTCCTCGTCCGTCAGAGTATAGGCTATCGTTCCTCAGTCTAAGCGTTGTCAGTTGTCATGTCTCCTATAGTAAACCATGTCGAGTGTGCTCTGAAACACCTTCAGTCCTCACACGAAAATGCTGTCATTCTTCCTGCATTACTGTTTCACTCCTCACGCGTCAGTCATCGCACAATACGGCGTCACTCGTCAATCATCAGTCCTCACTCGTCAGGCATCACTCCTCACATCTCACAGGAAAACGTTGTCATTCCTCCTGCCTCACTTATCACTCAAACTAGCTGTCAGGCATCACTCCTCACGTCTCACACAAAAACGTTGTCGATCCTCCTGCAGACTAGCTGTCAGGCAGTGTTACTATGTTAATTCTGTGTGGGAGGAGAATTAACATAGTAACACTAAGAGGAACATCTAGTTTAATCTTTAATTATTAAACTAGATGTTCCTCTTAGTGTTTTACGATGTTAATTCTGTTGGGTCTCATGGATTACTACTTTAATCTATCGTTAAAAAAAAAACACGCTTTTATTTTGAAGGCAAAATCACTCAACCGAAAGTGAAGTTGTAAGAAATTGTTGCTCATTTCACAGAGGCATTCTTGCGGTTTCCCCATCACACACGGAAGAACAACCAAAAACAACGAATGACAGCGTTTTCATGTGATGACTGACAGCTAGTTTGAGTGATGCCTGACAGCTAGTCTGCAAGAGGATCGACAACGTTTTTGTGTGAGATGTGAGGAGTGATGCCTGACAGCTAGTCTGCAGGAGGATCGACAACGTTTTTGTGTGAGATGTGAGGAGTGATGCCTGACAGCTAGTCTGCAGGAGGATCGACAATGTTTTTGTGTGAGATGTGAGGAGTGATACCTGACAGCTAGTCTGCAGGAGGATCGACAACGTTTTTGTGTGAGACGTGAGGAGTGATGCCTGACAGCTAGTCTGCAGGAGGATCGACAACGTTTTTGTGTGAGACGTGAGGAGTGATGCCTGACAGCTAGTTTGAGTGATAAGTGAGGCAGGAGGAATGACAACGTTTTCGTGTGAGATGTGAGGAGTGATGCCTGACGAGTGAGGACTGATGATTGACGAGTGACGCCGTATTGTGCGATGACTGACGCGTGAGGAGTGACACAGTAATGCAGGAAGAATGACAGTGTTTTCGTGTGAGGACTGAAGGTGTTTCAGAGCACACTCGACATGGTTTTACTAGGAGACATGACAACTGACAACGCTTACTCTGACGGAGGAGGATGCCCTAAAATGGTTGCCGTACTGGTCACATTTCTGCTACTATGAGGTATTGCTGCTGCTGCTGGTTTTTACTGGCTGGCCCAATGTGAGGCTGCTTTATTCATGTGGGGCAGATTTTGTTTATTTGTTCCAAACTGCAGACAGCCAACTGTTGATGCTGACGCCTGCCATGAAACAGGTTGTAAAATGAGTTGAGAACTCTCTCTAGCCGTCATTTTGTTTCTAAATTAATTATTTAACGACCGAGCTCTCTGAATAATAGACTCTTGCCTGCTTGATCATTGTCATACTTTCTCTCTCTCTTTTAACCATTGTTTTAACCAGATATCACAGTCTGGCATGTGCTTTTGTGACCATCTGCCTGTCTGTCTAATTCATTTATTAACTTATCTTATCGAGGGGTTTAATTAAAAACCTTGTTTAAGGATAAAGGACGATGCGATGGATAGCAATCCTCAAAGAAAACAATGTTTGAAAGCTTGCATTGATCCATGATAATCATCGTTGTGATGTTGTTTTGTTCCCGAAAGCTTTAACGGTACCAATCAAGCCATTCCTGTCTCTTACTCTCTTCTGCTCCCAATTTGGAACTTTCGTTTGGATCAGAATAGGCAAGGAGCTCAGTTGCTGTGGCTTCATTGTCGGTTGGAAGAAGAAGAAAAAAATCAATGCAGCAGCTCCCAGTTTTGACTTCCATTCATCCATTCATTCATTCATCAATCACAGTGCCAATAGTTAGACTTGATTGTGCTTTTAAAAGAGCAGAATTCAAGTGACAGAGTGTGAAGTAACATGCAGTTCCAGCATGTTACTTAGGCTGTGTGACAGTGATCCATTGCGATAAGTTAATTAATATTGCAGTTTCTTTGATAAGCCATCTGCTGCTCATGATAAGAGCCACACATTTTGTTTCCCCTCCATAATAAAAACGGTGCAGTCATCCATATACTTTTTGCATATTTCATGTGTTTGTTCTTCTGACAGCGGCTCCTTCATGTTATGATGTGTTTGGATCACCAAAAATTGACTAAAACTAGCTCTTGCTTGAAGATATACCGCCGCCATACAAGCAATAAAGAGAATCAATTGATTCAATATTCAATACTATTATACTATTATTATTAAAAGCCAACGCAAATCTCTTTATTGGATTATGTCAAATCAGCTAGAATGTATAATATGGGTAATATCCCTATTGATTTGATACTGACCCGTGTGTGTGTGTGTGTGTGTGTGTGGGGGTGTGTGTGTGTGTGTGTGTGTGTGGGGGGGGGGGGGGGGGTCTACAAACCTGCCATCATGCATTTTGAAATTTGACTGCCCCCATTGTGCACCTTTTAGCCACATGAACACAAACACACCGTCACTCACACACACACACACACACACACACACACACACACACACACTTGACCTTCATGCCAAATTTCAGCCTCGAGGGGGAAAACTGTGCCCACTAAAGGGTGGTGAACTGTTTGTGGACCGTGCAACCGATGGACGGACTGACCAACCAACCAACCAACCAACCAACCAACCAACCAACCAACCAACCAACCAACCGTGTGTGTGTTATGGGAAGGGGTGGGGGGTGGGGGGGCGACCGCACATCCAATCCAATCCAAAAACAAGTTAATGAGAACAAAGCCTGTAGCACTGCTGTTTCTATTTATTTTGTTGAGTTGAAAGTGAATTAACCCTTCACTAGACTCATGTTTTGCTCAGCAGCCAGCTGTTAGGTTCAGCTCTCCCCTGTTTGACTACTGTGATTCAGGGGAACAGAATGAACAGCGAGGGTAATGAAGGGCATTTCCCATATCTGAATACCATTTCTTTGTAAATGTACATTATATGGCTCTACCGGCTGCATTCTTCTCCCATGTCAGATTGTGTCAAATGGATAGTGATATTCTGTAAGCATCAAAATGTGAACCGTTGAATGCGCCGCTGCCTCTATTATGTTTGACTATGCGTGCAAATTTGCCATTCTATAGACTCTGGAGCATGGGTGGCCAACCAGTCAGAGACTAAAGACTAAAGCTGTGGTACTGCAAAGAGCCACATCATGTATCAGGCTGTTCTCATCCAGGAGGCGTAAAGACTCGGAGACCGCGGTTCACGTCCCGGCGTGTTCAAAGTCAACCAGAAGTCACATTTAACTCTTTTGCTATTTAACCTTAACCCAAACCATAATAACCCTAACCTGGCTTTTTTTGCACAGGCTTGATATGATGCAAGTGCAGGGATAGCGGAACGCATCTGAACGTGTCGGGGGGGGGGGGGGGGGGGGGGGCGTGTGCCCCCGCCCCACACACACACACGTCTGTGAACCACCATCATTGATTATTATTATTATCATCATATAAAGATTTTGGTCGTTTGAAGCCAGATTCATATAGGAATATCTCATTTTAAATTAACATTAGGATTAGACGGTTGTGATGTCAGTATTCAGTCTTAACAATCATATATTTGCTCCTTTTCTCACTCACTCCTATGTCACCACCTGCTCTCACTGCAGGGTTTGAGATTCAACTTTTTTTTATCGTGTGCCCCCGCCCCACACACACACACGTCTGTGAACCACCATCATTGATTATTATTATTATCATCATATAAAGATTTTGGTCGTTTGAAGCCAGATTCATATAGGAATATCTCATTTTAAATTAACATTAGGATTAGACGGTTGTGATGTCAGTATTCAGTCTTAACAATCATATATTTGCTCCTTTTCTCACTCACTCCTATGTCACCACCTGCTCTCACTGCAGGGTTTGAGATTCAACTTTTTTTTATCACCAGCCAATATGGCTGCTAGATTTTAAAGTTACGAGCCAATTAATTTCAACTAGCCAAAATGTTTTTCTTGAAATAAACCAGAATATGAGTGCGACTGGGTTTTACAGCAGGGCTATTCAACTAAATTGTTCAGGGGGCCACATTGTCAGAAACCTAAGGGACCGGGGGCCGGACCGTTCCCCGAGCCAGTACACTTGACACAATGCGCCACCATATTTTCGCAGCCGCGCTGGAACTATTATTAACACGTTCACTGCCGTGGACGAGATATCTCGTCAAGCAGAAACCAGCGGTTGACTGCCGTGGACGAGATATAAATTTTGACGGTGGGACGTGGATCTAACCCTTTTACATCTCCTATAAAAATATGGGAGCCACCGAACGTGTACAACCCATTCCACCGACCCACTAAGTGGCGACAGTGCTCTCCAGACTAGAAAAAGCCGAGCCAAAACTGCAGGGGAAAGCGCGAGGAAACCATTCTCATACTGTAGAATGGTTTGGCGAAAACGCTTTCGCGCTGGCGCACAACGGTGGCGCACAACGGTGGGGGGTTCCAAAAATAGACTGGGTGCAACACACTTTGAAACACGCAGCATAAATAAGCCCAGAATCGCAAAAGCTTCATCAAATCTCTCAACCGAAACCCCAAGAAACGAGCGAGCCCATCCAGACTCGCCCGACGAGGGGCAGCCAGGCAGCACAGACAGCAGAAACTCGCTTGTGACACACCCGCTGCAGCCACGGAGGGAGGAGGAGAACACACACGGAGGGAGGAGTTTGAAGGAGAGGGGGGTTTCCTGCTGTTATGGAGGAAATTACTGTTCAAAACTATTGTTTAGATGTCTGACGTCTTACTGATGCCAAAAATAAATGGTTAAAGTGACTGTTCTATCGAATTTCACAAAAAGGCATTTATCTCAGCTTAAATTTTCAGACGCTGAAACCATGCTGTATTCAACTGCTAATGCCTACATAACTACTAACTCTACAAACTAACTCTTTTAGACAGAGAAAGCACACATTCTATTAGTTCTTTTGAGATATTTTGTGTTCACAAAATCCTAACAGAAAATAATCCTCGGCTCTTGAAAGATGAGCCAGAATCCTCAAAAAAAAAACTTGGCAGAAGCTACCTACAGTAAAAAAAAAACTGTTGGCAGTGAATGTGTTAAGTAGGGGGTGCTGTAAGGAATGGAATCTCGGCAGCGTCGAAGAAAATTTTATGTTTTTTGGACTTTTATCCATATTTAGAAGAATATTTAATTTTAAATTAACATTTTAAATTAAATTAACATTAACATTACTGTTGTGATGTCATTATTCAGTATCTTCTCCTTTTCTATTATTAGTATTAGTATTAGTATTAACACGTTCACTGCCGTGGACGAGATATCTCGCCAAGCAGAAACCAACGGTTGACTGCCAATGACGAGATATCTCGTCCAAAAAAAAAAAAAAAAATTTTGACGGTGGGACGTCGATCAACGCCTTTTACATCTCCTATTAAAATATGGGAGGTATTGAATGTGTATAATCTATTTTACCGACCCACTAAGTGGCGACAGTGCTCTCCAGACGAGAGAAAGCCAAGAAAAAACAGCCGCATGAGGAAGCCATTCTCATGAAAATGGATTGGCGAAAATGCTTTCGCTTTCGCGCAGGGAGCTGGCGGTGGGGGATTGCAAATTTGCATAATAGATTATGGGTGCAACACACTTTGAAACACGCAGCATAAATAAGACCAGAATCGCAAAAGCTTCATCAAAGCTCTCAACCGAAACCCCAAGAAACGAGCGAGCCCATCCAGACTCGCCCAAAGAGCGGCCGCCAGCAGACAGGCAGCAGCAGCAGCAGCAACTCGCTTGTGACACGCCCGCTGCAGAGCCAGGGAGGCAGGAGGAGAACACACACGGAGGGAGGAGTTTGAAGGAGAGGGGGGTTTCCTGCTGTTATGGAGGAAATTACTGTTCAAAACTATTGTTTAGATGTCTGACGTCTTACTGATGCCAAAAATTAATGGTTAAAGTGACTGTTCTATCGAATTTCACAAAAAGCTATTTATCTCAGCTTAAATTTTCAGACGCTGAAACCATGCTGTATTCAAGTGCTAATGCCTACATAACTACTAACTCTACAAACAAACTCTTTTAGACAGAGAAAGCACACATTCTATTAGTTCTTTTGAGATATTTTGTGTTCACAAAATCTTAGCAGAAAATAATCCTCGGCTGTTGAAAGATGAGCCAGAATCCTAAAAAAAAAAACTTGGCAGAAGCTACCTACAGTAAAAAAAAAACGGCTGGCAGTGAATGTGTTAAATACTGAGTATCTCATGAAAAACTATTAATATTGCATCTTTTGTGTTTAGCTCCGTCTCACAGCAGGCCTGGCTCCAGAACCAAATTACAGAGGGGGCCTGCCCCTAGCTTGGGGGGGCCAAGCTACCCAAGGGGGGTCCGGGGGGATTCTCCCCCGGAAGAAGATTTTGTACATTTTAAAGTAAAATTCGTCAACCTGGTGCATTTGAGAGCAAAATGAAGAGGCTAAATCTATGAACAACTACGCACATCTCTAATGTGTTGTGACTTTACAAATAATTAGGCCTAAACAATTAATATTAAATGTATTTACACATTGTGCACAAATTGCATTCATTGTGACAAATTTACAATAGTTAATATCCAGCCAGAATCATTGCAAATGGAGGTTCAAAGTAACAGTTAGCAATAGCATTCAGTTAATCAATGCCTAATGACAGCCAGATTCCGTTTTAAACTTTAAAACAGAAAAACGGAAAAACGTTTTTAGCACACACACACAAAAAAAAAAAAATGAATGGGGGGGGCCAGTTTAGGGAATGGGGGGGCCCGGCCCGGTCAGGCCCCCCTCCAACGCCAGGCCTGTCTCACAGCATTGTAACATTGTAGTGCAGCAAGAAAGGAAAACTACTGTAAACATTTGAACCATATTTCTTGTTTAGTACCTATAGCTAGCAACATCGCCATCTCCTGAAAAACATTAATATTGCACCTTTCTTGTGGCTACATCACAGCATCTACTGAAAAACATTTATAGTGGATCTGACTTGTTTAGTTCACTTTAGATTCACATCACATCTGAAAAACAACCAGTCAAGTGTAATAAGTAAATGAGGTTTAATTGTAAAAAAAAAAAAAAAAAAAACTGGGGGGGAAACTGAAATGTACCCGGGCCCGGGCCCGTGTGGCCCGGGCGGTTCCGCGATCCCTGTGCAAGTGTCACTGTCTCTGAGAGCTTGGTCAATGTTTTGCAACAACTGAGTCTGTTTCCAAGGTATATGATTGGTATGAAGTGGTTGGCTGCCACACTTAAGCAGTGGTATACAATAAGCATGGCATGTGTGTTAAAAACACATACACACACAAGTTGATGTGAATTGAAGAGCCGCATCAGAACAAGCAAAGAGCCGCATGCGGCTCGAGAGCCTCGGGTTGGCCATCCCTGCTGTAGAGTGCCCGTGACATCACAGTTGGGCAGTTGTGCACCTTCAGCCCTTCAAACACAGTTGCTCGAGTGACATCACTGATGACATCACAATGACAGTTTGATAATGTGTCTTCTTCTGTGATGTATTCTGTATATACGCACGTGGTCTTGGGCCGAATTTGCCCTTGTTTCTCTCTCTCTCAGGATAAACAACTCAAGCGTACAGTGAGTTTTAAAATACAAGAAAACACCAGTCGCAATAAGTCTAATTTACAGCAATTGCCTGACAGGGTAAACAAGTTTTAAAGCATGGTGCATATTAACATTATCTGTGCAATTTTAGACATGCTGACACAATTCCCACAATATCTCAACATTCCTTCCCTGGATGTTTGGGAGCCAGAAATACCTTGGGCCCTATTCTCCCACAAGCCTTCGGCGCTAAAACGGGCCTTAAACGCAAAAAAACGTGCCTTGCGCCTGTTTTGGGACGATATCAATATGGCTTTACGCTGCCAAATGCGCTTTAGGCCGAATGGGCGTGGCGCAGTCCCAGAATGGGCCAAAGTGGGCGTGTCGGCCTTAAATACCGGCGTACTGCTATCTTCGCACCTGCCGTAAATTTAGCGCTTTGCGCCTTTGAAAACCAGGCCTATTCAGTGCGCCAGTGCACTTGTGCCTCTCCCCTGTCACTCTTCTCTGTCTCTCTCTGAAACCAGGCCTATTCAGTGCGCCAGTGCTCTTCTGCCTCTGAGTCACCCTTCTCTCTCTCTCTCTGACTCCCTCGCTCAAACAGACACAACACATAGCAGCACCCAGCTTCCCATAGGAAATAGCAGTTGTAAGTTTACTGCCTGTGAATGTCCACTCCCAGCATGCAATTGGGTCCTCCATTTCGCTACTAAATAGCAACCAAATGAGCCGAAATAGATATAAAAGGTAGATCTAAAATAATGTGTAATGGTAAGACAACCTGCAATTGTAGAACATTTCAATATTGGACCAAATAAAACATCGAAATGAAACACCACCCTATGTGAAACATATATGTCCTCTTGAGCCTATATATACCCCTTGTGGGGTTAACGTGATTTAGATAAGTGACAGCAGAACGCGGTTCTGTGATGTGCTATACTGTGATGTCCGCTCCAATAACTTGGCCCTACTTGACATTTAGTTTTACAATAAAAACACATTTATGCAATGACTTTACATAATGTAGGGTATATTTATGTGCATCATTCTACCTGCAGCAGGGGAGAGAAAACGATATCTTTCTGGACAAACTTTCACCAATCTAATAGGCTATATTTTTCTAGCTGATGCGTTTAGTACATTATTTTCACTTTGATCTTGCTATAGTGTAGCGTATTTACATGCTTGCAGTATTGAAACTGCAGTTAGATTGGTTTGAGAAGCATAATAATATGGAATAATAGCCTATAATGCAGACAGACAGGCTGGATGAAGGGAGGGGGGGGGGCAGAGCGTTTGGCTTTCGTCTGGTTTTGCGGGATCACTGGAATTGGAGCTAAAAAGGCAAGCGTGCGATTCGTTTATTGCAGTTATCCAATGAGCATGACGGTGCATAATTTTACGCTTAAAAGGCGTGGTTGTAATGGTTGAGGCTGTGTCTAGCGCCAGCACGACGATATCAAGTGCGCTGGTCCACGCCCACTGATTTGAGCTGCGCCAGCCGCTCGGCCTAGAAACAGCGCCGATGCAACGATAGGGACCATTATGTGCAAATGTGAAAGAAATGTCTGCATGCAGTCTGCCTGTGGTAAACAATATAATACTTTATTGATCTATGTAAGGAAAACAATCTTTACGTGACCCTCTCCTGTGAGGTCAAAGGTCAGGTAGGTAACAGCAGCCCTGGAGCTGGTATGGATTCAGAGTCTTGTTCAAGGTTTAGGGGGTCTCCCTACTAACCCTACAGTAATTACCAGCCGTTACCAGCCACGACAGCATTGATCCCATCGCCAGATGGTGTATCTTTTTTTTGCCTTATTCTTATTTTTTTACATGAAATAACTGATGAATGGATACAATAACATAGCAGAAGACATACTCCCCCTCCCTGCCCTGATATGTGAAGCGCTTTGAGTGTTTTGAAAGGCGCTATATAAATCCAATTAATTAATTAATTATACTTTAATACACACACACACACACACACACACACACACACACACACACACTCCCCACTGTGCAATTAAATTCCTCCAGTAGTTGCATCTTCTTATGATCTACTATTCTAATGGAGGATAGATCAGAATAAATGCATGGAGGTTGACTTCTCCAATGGCACCAACAACTGCTACTGTTGTCCTCAATGTGATTGACAGTAGATAAATATTGTTCTGATTCAAGCGGCGTCAAACAAACACTTGTTAGAAGGCGGAAACACGATGAGTGAAAAGCTGTGGGAGTGAGATAGTCATGACAGACAACCTCAGTCCATCTGTGGTAACTAATGATGTCAGCAGCCACAGCTAATTAGATTAGAGAGGGGGGGGAATGCAGAAATGCCAGATGCAGTGTGCTCAGACCAATCAGTCTACAATGTAAACATTGAGCTGCAAATTAGTGTTAATGCATGCGTGCTCTATTCTGTATTGATTCTGTTTGTCTTTTCTACTTGCTGAATATCGGGTGGAACCCATGAGCTCGCATCTATTACAGTTTATCACACAAGTGTGTATGTATGTGTGTGTGTGTGTGTGTGTGTGTGTGTGTATGTATGTGTGTGCATGTGTGCATGCGTGCATGTGTGTGTGTTTACGGTAGGTACTGTAAGGGAGCCAATATCACAGATTCAACACTCGAGAGTTTTCCATGTTTCTTTTTAAGCAATTCTGCAGAAAAGAGGGAAAAGTAAGATTGTTTTTCTCGCCTGGCTTCTCTTATCACAATGGAATCAGTACTGAAGGTTTCCTCCATTAATCATCAGGGCAACCAAGTCACTCACACTCTGCACATATGAATGCAGCAGAAGCCCACACACTATTATACCCATTGATAGCCTATATAAGAACATGTTGCACGCACAAACACACACACACACACGCACAGACCCAGACACATTAATAGCACTCACAGAGGCTCTGGAATACAATATATATACACACACGCACACACACACGCGTGTGCGAGCACACACACACACATGCACACTCCCTGCTGTGCAATTACATTTCCCACCTTATTCCAGCTTGGTCAGAGTGGTCGAGATGCTAATCCTGAGGTGTGCAGGTGGTAGGTAGTCTTGAGACATCCCTAACAATCTCCATATATCCATACACTATACAGGAATAAAGTATAGCCTACATATTATTTTCTATTTTAGCCATCATTTATCAGCTACCAACTTCATGTTATACAGTATTGCTCTTGTGCTCTGGTTAACAAGAGCAATATACTGTAGTTATTGTTAACGAGTGCAGTGCCCGTTCCCCTTCCTCCCCTTCCCTCCATTCACACATCATGCTCTCCCACTCTTCACGTCCCTGATTGCTCGAATTGCAGAAAATTCGACACTGCACTTTCTCTGGTTCCCAGCAGCACACGCGCCAAGTAGATCGGACAAGTGGTTCTGAGATAAACCGCTTTTAGTGTTGCCAGTCGGTGCCACTATGACTATGTGCGTGTCCGAATTGCACGAAATGCGGCACTGCACTCCGTCGGGTTCCCAGCAGTGCACTCTGCAAGTTTGAAGTAGATCGGACACACTGTTCTCGAGATAAATCTCTTTTTGTGTTGCCAGTAAGTGGCGCTATGCCGAATTCGGCACTGCACTTGGTCGGGTTCCTAGCAGCGCACCCGGGAAGTTTGAAGTCGATCAGATGAAAGGTTCTTAAGATAAACCGCTTTTTTGGGATGAAATTCGGCACTGCACTCTTTCGGGTTCCCAGCAGCGTACTCCCCAAGTTTGAAGTTGTTAGGACGAACGGTTCTGCAGATGAAGTGCTTTTGGTGTTGCCAGTAGGTGGCGCTATGACTATGCGCGTGTCCGAATTGCATGTACGGTAATCCAGCGCTGCATTCCGTCAGGCCCTGCTAAGCGCACTCCCCTTGAAGTCGATCCGACAAACGATTATCGAGATACGTGAAGGGCATAATAATAATAACAATAACAATAACAAATATAGCCGCAAGCGGCGATGCGGGGTCCAAGCTTCTGGTGACTTGGGGGTTATATGTCAGATAATATTAATATAGACACTGAATTGCACATTTAGTCAGAGTTGATATGTGCACATATATGATATGTGAGTGATGACTGCACAAGTGTGATTTAAGCTGTGGTGATGGGGGCTTTATATAGTACCAGGAGAAGGGCATTTATGATGTCATTTATGATGTCATTTATGATGTCATTTATGATGTCATAACTGACGTCGTCATAGAGAAGGTGACAGTCTTGTGACATCACTGATGATGTCATCTATGATGTCATCTATGATGTCATCTATGATGACATAGTGTCAAAGTTTAAACATTTATCATTTCAAGACGGTTTCACGTATCCAAATTCTTTATACAACTTTAGATCAGGGAAGTCCAGAGATGACACAGAAAAAGTTTGGGCTCATTCGGGCAAATGGCCTAGGACGAGTTCGTTTTTTTTTTTGGAAAATCTAGCAGGCTTAAATGGGTGTGAGTTATGGGTCAATACGCAAAAGGGTCTGTTATAGCGCCACCATCTGGCCAATATGGCTAATTTTTTGTCTCTGAGCAGTGGGGCACATTTCCAACCTATGTGCAAGGTCTGGCTACTGTAGCCCTTACGGTTTTTGACGTGCATGCTGTTTTAGGGCAGAATAATAATAATAAACATTACAGATACAATAGGGATCCACGCACTTCGTGCTTGGACCCCTAATAATAATAATATTGCATTTTATTTATACTGCACTTTTCATTCACAGAGAATCTCAGAGTGCTACAGAGTTAAAAGCATAACAACAACAATACAACTGATTAATAGTTAAAAAGTTATAGCACGAGAAAGCCAATGCAAAAACACCTTGAATTATTTCAAGAGTCAGCGAAGAGCCACACAAGTACATTTCAAGTACATTTCAAGGTTTTGGAGCTAGAAGGGTATTAAGTACTGTAGGTTCAATCTTCGCAGCAGAGCCAGAACCAAAAGAAAGGTGGAGCAAACTTTCATCAACTCTTGTAAATATCTTGTGATAATGTCATCACATAATACAGAAAGAAAGCTGTGCTTACACTACTAAACAGAAGAGCGTTTACCTTGATACTGTATATAGGGCTCATTGTCACCCCAAATCTCCAGTTATGCCCTTCTGGCTCCAAGCCCACGAGGTTTCAGATGAGCAGTGCCTCCATATCTGATCTTCCAAAGACTGCCAGCTGTAGTTTTGTACACACTGCATACTTCAAAGTAAAGGGAGATGTCCACTCTTCAAATGATTAGCATTGACTACAACCAATTTGAAAACAAATGATGTGCCTCTTCAACTGAGTGTTTTGTGATTGTCTTTATACAGTAGTAGCTGTTATTCACTGTTGAAAAAATAGATCACGTGTTGCTTAAAATCATTATTATGAATGTGTCCATCAAAGAGACCCCGGTTTGCGATCCCAGATCAGCGGCCCCCGATTTTCCAAAGCCGATGAATATAGGTCAAAATCACTCTCAACTAATTCTAATCACTTTTGTAATCATATCGACCTACAATCACTGCGCGTGCGATGGCGTGATGCTTGGAGAGATTTGATGGATCGGGGCGGATAGAAACTGCTGGGATGCACAGGTTGATTGAAGTGGTCAGTCAGCAACTTTCAGCAGTCCAATAATTACGCTCGGTGTGTGTGTGTATGCGTGTGTGTGTGTGTGTGTGTGTGTGTGTGTGTGTGTGTGCGCGCGCGCGTGTGTGTGCCTGGGGGTGTGCAGGCTGCTGCTGCATGCAGTGAGAACACAGTGGTTCATTTACACTGACATTCCACGACTGACACACTGACAACTGCACACACACAGGCACACTCACACACAAACTCACACACAAACTCACACACACACACACACACACACACACACACACACACACACACACACACACACACACACACACACAGACACACAGTGGTGAACATGCTGCATGCTGAGCTAGTTGCTGGTTCATAACATCAGTCCAGACCAGCTCCCCTTCACGCTGCTAGGAGTGGGCGATATGGCCCTAAAATAATATCACAATATTTCAGGGTATTTCTGTGATAACAATATTCTTGATATGACAAAATGCTGAAAAATATTGCATTATTAATTTCAAGAACATACAATTGCAAAAAAAAAGTGTTGATGTGTCTATGTGTGTACAAATTCATGCAGCTCTGAGTGTGTGTGTGTGTGTGTGTGTGTGTGTGTGTGTGTGTGTGTGTGTGTGTGTGTGTGTGGATCGCGAATAGGTCTACACAGCCACATGAGGTGGCATGAGCGCACCAAGCGCTGAATACCTCTATACCCCTGGGAGATATGAAGTCATCATCGACATCGATGGACTGCCATAAGCAAGCAAGTAAGTGTGTAGAGGCCAGCAAGTGCTTGTGATTCTCCTCACATAGAGGGACAGTACTTTTCCACGGGCGTTTGATTTGTCATTGCAGTGTGGCCTGAATGTTAACCTCATAAGTGATATGAATGAATGAATGAATGCATTTATTTGGTGATAAAATAAAATAACACAACAGTACATATAGTAATGAAAGAACAGACAATATATCAATCAGGATATAAAAGGATAAAAACACAAAAAAGTCTGAGGGCTTATTTCCATTGTGGTCCTCACATAAAACATATAGTAAGACGAGGCATAAAAAACATAAAACACTTAAAACAATTTAAAAGAAACATAAAACAGAGGAGAGCGGTTACATTAAAGGAACTCAAGATAAAATAAATAGCAGCAGATCAAGCAAATAGCAGCAGGGCAATGTATAAAAGACTAAAAGAAATAAAAAGGCTATAAAATAAATGTAAAGTGCATTGCCATGAAGCCAGTAATTTAAAGTGCATTTCTATGAAGCCAGTATTTTAGGGCTCTTTTAAAACTGGTCACAGTAGTACTTGCTTTTATGTCCCTTGGTAGATTGTTCCAGTGAGCTGCTTCGCTGTACCTGAAGCTATTTTTCCCCATCAGACTTTTAAATCGACAGGGTATAAAATCTGTCGACCTACCTCGAGTAGCGTGCTGATGTGTTTCTCGTACAAGTAAGAAGTAGTTTAGTAGGTACTTCGGGACCTCATGTAAAGTGATTTTAAAAGTGAGCAGCATTTTAATATATAAAGTGCGCTTTTCGACCGATAACCATCGGAGACTTTCAAAGTGCTTGGTGTCAAGGTGAGTACGGGGGTGCAACTTAAGTATAACTCTGATTAATTTGTTTTGGGCTGTCTGCAACCTGCCCTTTAATTGTTGTGTTAGTCCGGTGTACCATGAGGTGGCAGCATAGTCAAAGTGACTTTGCACTAGTGCCCCGGCAAGAGTGTGTAATATATGAGTGTCTAGGAAAACCGCATTTCTAGCTAAGAATTTTATTCGTTGGTGAATTTTTGTTAGAGCAGTCAATGCCATTTTTTCACCCGACAAGCAGTTATCCAAGACACATCCAAGATATTTGATGTTGTCAGTGCCCTTGAGTGTACAGTCTCCTATGTTCACAGCAAAACCTGGAGACCTTGCTAGTCTGATTTTGCTACCAAACAGGATGGCCTCAGACTTGCCTGTGTGGAGGGACAGTCTGTTTGCCGAGAGCCATTCTCAGGCTTTCTCCAGCTCAGCACCCAGAGTGTCCTCCACCACAGATTTGTCTCTGTGTGAGACCATTAACACGGAGTCATCTGCATACAGATACAGGTTACAGGAAACAGCAGCATTGAAATCATTAATAAATAATAAAAAGAACAAAGGCCCGAGGATGCTTCCTTGAGGCACCCCCCATCTCATGACTCTTTCATTTGACAATGTCCCATTTACATCCACCTTTTGAGTACGATTTTCAAAGTATGAGGTCACCCACTTGAGTGATCCATCATTAAAAACCCATAGCTCTTAACTTCTTGATTAATATGTAATGATCCACTGTGTCAAAAGCTTTCTGTAAATCAAGCATGACCAGGCCGCAAAACTTACCACTATCTACTTCTTTCCTAATCAGATCAGTTATATATACCAAACAGGTTTCCGTTGAGTGAGCTTTTCTAAAACCGGATTGAAACTCAAATAAAAAGTTGTTTTTTTAAATAAATTCATTGATCTGTTCTTGAATGAGCCTTTCCAATACTTTTGACAGTGCACTTAAAATGGAAACTGGTCTGTAATTGTTCGGGTCTAGTTTGCTCCCATTTTTAAATAGAGCAATCACTCTTGCTTTTTTGAAATCATTTGGGACTGTCGCTGTTTTGATACTTACGTTTATTATATGTGTAATGAAGGGAGTAATTGTTTCAGCCGCGTCTTTAAGGAACCTGGCTGGAAGGAGATCTGGACCTGTGCCTTTGGAAGGGTTAAGATCCTTAATTAATTTAAGTACAGCTGCCTCAGAAACTATGTACTTGTGTATTTGTGTAAAGTTTTATGTTATACTGTTTGTGAAGCGTCTTTGAGTAACCAGAAAAGTGCTATATAAGTGTAGCCCTGGTGAAAATTAGGGCTTAAAACCAATTATTTCCTAAATGAAAATAAGCCGGTATTGTAATTAAACTGTAATTTAAGCTGAAAATGGTTTAGTTTAATAACAGAAAGAAAATGAATAACTGAAAGACTAAGACAAATTAGCCCTTAAACCAGGTAGTATGTAACTGGTTGGATAAGTGGTTAAAAAACAATAGTCTTAAACCATAGTGAATGCAAAACGTTTGGTTAACTAAATGGGAAAAACACAGATTGCACCTTTAGTTTATTTTGGTTCAAGCTGATTCGTTAGTTCATGTCAGTCAAGTTGAGACGTTGTGATTGGTTGTAGAGAACACTATGGGTGAGTGAGGGAAGGAGAGAGAAAGTCCGTGAAAGTGAAAGTCAGGTGTGCCGGTCGGTTGCTGTGGTAAAAGTTGCTAATTGAGAAAGAAATATGTTTTATTTGATTTTGTTTATATTTCACTGAGTCTAGTGCGTGGTAACAGTCCGGGGAGAGGTTGCTAGTTTGTGAGCAGTCTCAAAGCATGGAAAGTCGGCGTGTGTTGTCTGATACTTGCGCTGCTAACTTTATGCTGTTGCCTGGATTTGTGTGCTAAACTAAGCTAACGCTAGTTGCCGGCTGGTAACGTTAGTCCGGTGTAGTGCACGTGCCTGCTAGCCTGCTGGAGCGCCCGCAGAGAGCGTCCAGTGAATCCAACTGAGGACGACAGGATCGTTAAAGGACTTGGCGACCAGGGAAAATACTTTGCTTTCCTTTGAGGATGACGGAGCTGAGGTCCACTGCCTTGGAAGTGTTCCAGGACTGTTCCAGGACTGACGGCGAGCCGTGAAGAGGGGAAATTCTGTGTCCAGGCGGACACAGGATTATTGAAGAGGATTTCTGTGTTCTTGATCATCTGGGGGGGGGGGGGGGGGGGGGGGGGGGTATCTTTGCATTGCGTCCAGTCCCCATTACAGCCAGTCTCTTTTTGAGGCCAATGCGGAAGTTGCCATACTCTCAAATGGCCAGTGGGGGGCGCAGCTTGTGTAACATCATCCCTGAACGTCCATTCAACTCTATGTGAAACGAGCCAACTTCTCTCTCGGTCTCTGTCTTAAATAAACACTTTACAAATGAGTTTATGGTCTGAAAAAACAATTTCAAGTATTTTTCATGCTCTCAAGGCCCCAGTTTTTTTAATTATAGCCCCATTCCGAGGAAAATAGGCGATATACTTTGGATATTGGGAAACAGTAATACTTCCGCCCGTTAGAGGCAGCAATGTGCCGCAAAGGCATCTAGTCTGCGGAAAGTACACGAATAAGAAAACCTAGCAAAACAAGGCTAGTATGGCTAGCAGATAGCAAGTCATACTTTAGCAAATTATCAGAAAATAGCGCTACTTTATGATATTTTAATAATGTTAGTAGACACACGTAACTGTATAGATGGCATACATGTAACGTGACGCTCATAACATGGCGGACCATTTAACGTTATCTAACGGTATGTAAAGTAGCCTAACGTTAAATGGTCTGTCCATGTTATACAGTAAGCGTCATAAGGTTATATGTCAACGTGACATAACATCACAAGTTTTTGCAGACATGAATGCTGTTGGTCGTTTGTTCAATTTGCTTTTCTGTATGGTATTGGACATTTAAAAATGATACATACTTGTCTTGAGGCATCCGCCAAGCTCAGCAATTTGTTATCCTTATTTTAAAACATACTTTATCAGATCGATAGAACTCAACATAGCCTAAGGTCTTGCACTAATATGTCTACTGGTAAATTAGGCATATATACCGGTAGATAATCTACCAAGCAACACTTGATACAAATATAGGTAACCATTTCACAGCAGTACAGCCTACCATGGTGGAAAATTAACCATTCTTTAAGTTTGAATGATATCAAAATATATGTTGCATGGTGTAGCCTTTGTTTATGTCGAATTGTTACAGCTAACCATATTTCAATAAATATAAATCATTCGTTGATTTGAAGCAGTCGGTTGGTTCTCCATCTTCATTCTTCTTCCTGGTCATTTGGTCGAAGCTGGTTCACTCGACATCAAATATCTTTATATCACATCTTATTAACAACCTGCCTGCTCTGACCAGACAACTATAATGGGCTTGTTCTATGAGATTTGCGGTACATTCGGGTACATGATTTAATTAGCACATAGCCTACACAACAAGGTTCTTTGTTGGCAATGTTTATTGACAAAAACACACTGGCAGATACATACCAAATGGTTCAAAGTAAATATATCAAAAGTCTCAAATCTGTCAGCATTTAGCTTATGTTATTGCAATATCTTAGGTTGAACAACTGATGATCAGCAATATTCTCACAGTAATATGCACATGGGAATCAAAACGTAGCATTCATTTTCACAAATAATTTGACCAAGGGACAATGTGCCTCTGTTCTGTTGTGCTGTTCCTGCTCCACCATGGTACTCCGACGGCCATCCCTTGAAGAAACAAACGACACCGTGTTATATTAATTACTATAACATAACGCCACCAAATTTCAGTTAAAGTAGGCTATAACGGTGCTCACACGTTAGCACACGATGCTAATCGAGCTAGCGTTAGCTTACAAACATGAGCATCACTCAAACAGTCCAACGAGTCCAACATAGCAGAGCACCAAGTGCGCGACCAAATCCACCTCAGTTATAAATTTTAGAGTTTGCCCAGAGATAAGTATAATAGCAGTTTACCTTGTGGAGGCTTAGCAGCAGCTAGCAGGCTGGAGACTCACACCAGGCACAATGCACCAGGATCACACCACACCATGGTCTCTTGGCCAGGCCCCGGACAAGACGGTGGTCGGCTGGCTGGACTCCTACTCGCCCATACCTTCGGACTAAAAGTTATTATATTTGTTGTCCTGGACCATTTCACCACTGCAACCAGCCAGCCAGCGAGCAAGCTAGCAAACAGAAGCGAACAACAAGATGGCAGTCGTTCAAGCCTGTGAGACAAATTCGGAAACTCCCCCGGCAGCCGCTAGGGGCAGCCGCCCCCTCCTCCTTCTTCTTCTTCTACTAGTGTTTTAACAGCCCTCTCTCCCCGTACTTCCGTGTAAAGTTAATCCATTCAACCAATCAACGATGAGCAGGAAGCGGGAGATTCAAGCCTCATTTTGTTCCATCAAAACCCAATGGGTGACGTCACGCTGACATTATCCAGTTCTATTATACAATCTATGATTGCGTCGCACCCGAGCATCAAACAGGCCTGCAACGTTTTTGTGTGTGTGAGTGTGGCCACTGTGTGTTTTATGTTTAGTGTCTAGCAGGTTTGAACTGAGTTGATCTAGGGAATAGTGATAAGAAGGGGAAATTAATAGTCTATTTGCCATATTATTAGGGAATGTAAAGGATGGGTTTTAGTATATTGGGGTATTCAAATGTAGATACATTTCAATCAGCCGAATTGTTTTTGCTAAATAAATCTTAGGGGATTATAGTGTGTGTTTGAATAATTTTGGTATATGCCAAATTGAGATATTTTCAGGTAATATAGCCTAATTACTTTGCCAACTTTGGTAAAAGCTATTTAGTTAATATTTTCCAAAACTACTACTGAAGGGGTCTAATTTCTATTCTTGTTTTATTTAATTTGGTCAAAAGCATAAATAATAATTGTACCATCCAATCAAAACTCTTAAGTAAATAATTGTTATTGTTTTATAAACCGTTGTCTGGGCTCAGTTATTTAAAATACAGTGATTACTGGTATTTTCTTCACCCAAAATAGGTAAACCTTCGTGGTATCTACCTGAGTAAAACGAACCCGAACACCCCATCATTCTAGTCTACAGTTATATACAGTAGTATAATAACATAGGCATAATACAGTGTAGGGGTTATTACTGTACTGTGGCGACCCAGAGTTTGACATGTCGGTGGCGATTACGACATTACGTGAAGGCAGCGGACCAGCCAGTGTATAGGGGACTTCCAGTCTCGGGTGGGGAGCGAGTCTGGGAATACGAGGAAGCGGACAGGACGTGTGTGTAGCTAGGAGCTGTGTGTGTAGCTAGAAGCTATGAGTGTGAACCAGGAATAAAGACTGTACCAAGTATTGCCTCTTCTCCTCCTCACTTAATGATCCCGGGAGCGGATTATTACATTGGTGCCAGAAGTGTAACTACGAACTTTGGTCGCTCGCCTCGCACGAGGTTCCAGCTAGCTGCAAGCTAACTGAGCTGGATTCGCCTCGGGTAGTTAGCTGAGGTGCTAACATTGAACACGGACTGTTGCTGCTCGTCGCGGAGGTTCCAGCCAGCTGCAAGCTAATCGGGCTGGATTTCCCTCAAGTAGGCCGGCTTGAGTGCTACAGTTGGCGTGTGAGAAGGGGCAAGGAGGAGCGGAGAAGAAGTGAAAATTAACGCCTTGGAGGATCGGCCAGGCGTGCAAGGCTAGCTGTGCGTGCTAGCTGGAGGCTAGCTGGGGTGCTAGCTGGGGTTTAGCTGGTGTGCTAACTGCTACAAACACCACGTGGAATGGCACACGTTGGTGGACCCTCGTCGTTGGACGGGGGGAGGGAGGAGCTACCGACTCCGGAGTTCAGCGCGGTACTGGCTGGCATGGAGACACGCCTGAAGCAGGAGTTCAGCGCGGTGCTTGCCGGCGTGGAGGACCGCTTGATGCGGGAGATCAGACGGCTGTTGGAAGCGACGCCTGTCTGGGCAGAGGAGCTTATGAAACGGCTGCAGGAGGTCACGCAGCATGGAGAAAAGCGGACGGAGGAGCCGGAGAGACTGTGTTGGACTTGTGGAGCACAGGGTCATCTGGCGAGGTGGTGTCACAGCATTCATTCGGGGCAAACCAGGTACGTGGAGCAACGGTACTGGGGGCGCCCGGGTGTCTGTTGGTCGTGCGGGACGTCTGGACATCTGGCCAGGGAGTGTCCGGAGGCTGTCAGAGGACAGAGGACAGCGGAAGAGGAGAGATGCGCAGGCGGCTGGCAGGTGAGACTCTGTTGGTCGTGTAAGAAGCCTGGA
This sequence comes from Poromitra crassiceps, assembly GCF_964638095.1. NCBI lineage: Eukaryota > Metazoa > Chordata > Actinopteri > Beryciformes > Melamphaidae > Poromitra > Poromitra crassiceps. The sequence goes on along the minus strand of NC_139625.1, from coordinate 19,773,651 downwards.
CATTTGGCCAGGAACTGCACTGAGTCTGTGGAGGACGAAGGAGGGACACAGGCTGAAGAGAACATTATTCGAGTCGGGGGACTGACGATTGTGTCTCCAGAGGAGAATGTGTGCAGCCGGGGGGAAGAGGTCATTCAGGTCAGGAGAGTGTGGACTGCGTGTCCAGATGGACGGGTGTTGCTAACGCCGGAGGAGCCTAGCTGCTCTGCAACCCCCACGGTAGAGGACATCATCTGCAACGCTGTTACAGTCGGGAGAGCAACACTCCTGTCTCCGGGTGAGCGAGAGGGGTCAACGCCGGAGGAACCAGCCCAACCTGACTGCTCCACACCCCCCACGGTTGCTGTGAAGGAGGCCGGGGTGGAGATCGCGGCCGGTTGTGGTACCCCCGCTGACCTCAACACGCCGCCCCCTGGGGGAGCGGGACAGGAGGACGACCGAGTGAAAGAGGTGGTCCTGGAGGACGACGTCAGGGACTTCCGGGAGGCCGACGGGCGTGAGAAGAGACGCCTACAGATGGAGGATGCGGATATCGGTCCGGTGTATGCGTGGGTGGCGGCCAGACGCCAGCCCCCTGTGGAGGAGATTCACACGTGTTCGGGTGCCACGAAGGGACTGTGGAACCTGTTTTCGGACCTGCACCTGGGTGAATATGGGGTTTTGGAGAGAAAGGGGCACGGGAAAAGCGGGACCCAGTGGGTTGTACCTGGTTGCCTGCGAGAAGCGTTACTGAAGATGATGCACGAGGGCCCATGCGGTGATCGTGGGCCCGAAGAGATGCTCAGCCTCATCCGTGGACGTTACTACTGGGGCAAACAAAAGGAGGACGTGCGGAGATACTGCAGGGCGTGTGATGACTGTAGAGCACAGAAGAGGGGCTGAAAAAGAGTCACCCTGCAGAGGACTAACCCCACTGGGGGTTGAGAGGGAGTAATGTGCTTCAGGTGGGACAGAAGCTGTAAAAGGGGGGATGGAAATGGTGGTGGTTTAAATGAATGGAAATGTGTGTAGAATTTAAATGAATGGGAAAAGAGAAATGAAATAATTGAAATGTGAGTGAAAATGAGTGTAAAAGGAAAGGGGGAAAATGTCAATGATGTAGATGATGAAAAAAAGAAAAGAAAAGACTGTTGTGGGGAATTAGAAATTTTATGTCTGTGGGGGTTATTGGGAAAAAGTGTTGATGTGTTGGTGTGTTTTGGTACAGGGGGATATGTGTGGGTTGTGGGTGCCCGCGTGGGAGCGGGCCTAAGAAGGGAGGGGGTAATGTGGCGACCCAGAGTTTGACATGTCGGTGGCGATTACGACGTTACGTGAAGGCAGCGGACCAGGCAGTGTATAGGGGACTTCCGGTCTCGGGTGGGGAGCGAGTCTGGGAATACGAGGAAGCGGACAGGACGTGTGTGTAGCTAGGAGCTGTGTGTGTAGCTAGAAGCTATGAGTGTGAACCAGGAATAAAGACTGTACCAAGTATTGCCTCTTCTCCTCCACACTTAATGATCCCGGGAGCGGATTATTACAGTACATTAAACCTGCATTATGCATCTTTTTTGAAAGAAAGAAATAAGAAAATAGGACATTACACATTATCCTTCTGTCTGTCTGTATTTATGCCTAAATATCCCCTCAATAATTTTTCTGGGAAGAGGGACTGGACTAGGGTTGCAAATGTCGTGCATTTTGCTTAACCGATGAACACAATACAATCGTTAATCATAAGAAAAAAAATGCATAGCTTCTCAACTTGGCTAGTAATTGTGCAATAGCCTGGTTCAATGTAGTTCAGTTTGACCGCTTCATCTTGCCTCACTTTCTTTGGGTGAAGTCCGCCCTCTGCTGTTATAAAAGTTAAAATACAGTGTCCGCTCCGGAGAAATGATACAAAAAAACAGGTTTGGTTACTCAGTTAATACCTTTTTATTCTGTAAAAGCAATCAACTGACTAACGGTTAATCATTACAGTAACATCCCTATAGACTAGACTGGACTAACAATGTACCGCCTCAGGGCCAAGTTGCATTATTCTAGAACAGCGAATCTTCATTCTCCGTGCTGAGATATGATCAATGGATATTATGCACAGAGGAGAGGGAGAGTTGACATCAAAGGGGAATGATCTGCATATGGACTGTAGGCTTACAGTATGTTTGCCTGCATATGTGTTTACATACTGTAATATGTGTGTGTGTGTGTGTGTGCGTGCGTGCGTGCGTGTGATATCTGTCTGTGCAGTCGTATATTTTAAGTTATTTAGGTTTATCTCCATTTGACTGGTTCATCCTACACCCCCAACCACATACCCCCCAAAAAACAAACAAACAAAACAAACAAAACAAAACAAAACAAAAAAACAAACTAACAAAAACAAAACAATAACACCACTGTGATAACCGTGTTTACAGGAAGTTCCCCGGGGGCCCTGGTTAATCACAGGTTTTGTTTGTTTTTGCGGATTCGATCAACAAATTCTTAGAGACCCCAAATAATAACCTTGAATTTAATCAAATTGCCCACTAGCCAATACTACTCCGACTCAATCACGTGACAAATTATTGAATGTTGAATTGAAGGACTGGAAGTAACCTTGAGCCAATGGACTTGGATTGACAGAGCTTTTCAATGTGCAGCATACAGGAGTGACAGGCTGGGTGGCAATGCACCATTATTGCGTTGGAGCTGAGGTCCTTTGGATACTTTGCTCTGTGTTACATGAAGAAATCACACAACTGACTGAATATCACGCTTAGAAAGTGACTTAATTTCAATGGAAACATGAAAGAGCTGTTAACAAGCCCCCTCATTACACAGTTGGATGTAGAAATTCAAAAGGGGCGGAGGGCCGCAATGCACTGTGGGAAGATTGGGCATCACATGACCAATGGTATCAATCCAGAAAACCAGTGTCATGAACTTAGATTGAATCGCGCCTTGCTTTACCTACCTCCAATGCTCATCATTTCTGTTCTTCTCAGTATAGCTTCACTGTATCCATATTGTACGCCATACTGCTCAAACACAAAGCTATACAATACAAATGAATGTGATGTACTCTGTGTCTTTCCCTTTGTGCTGCCTCCTGATGTCCTTGTACTGTTTGTCATGATGTACTATTGAGCAGCATGTACTGTGGAACGGCCGTCAATATGTCTCAACTCCCATGTTTCAGAGGCAGATCTCTCTACATTCACTTTAGAGGCGGCAATTAAGGCTATCGCTTTCTCCTCTTTTCCCCTTGGTCCACCTGACATCCCAAAGACGTCTTATGTATGTTTATTTAGGTGCTATTTTTTTAAATGAAATACATCTGCATACGTTTATTTAGGTGCTATTTTATTAAATGAAAGATATCTTCATGTACGTTTACTTAAGGTGCTTTTTAAAAACGCCAATCAGTGTGAATCAGGCGGTGTTTACAGACTCTCATTTTGTCAAGCAGCTCCGAGTTGTTTCACGTTAGCTTTTCGGGTCTCTCTCCAAGTTGGAGTGCCACTTTCTAATTGGGTGTCAATATTTTCACGCACACATGACACACACGCGCGCACACCTACACACACACACACACACACACACACACACACACACACACACACACAAATGCGGGTGCACACACACACACACACACACACACACACACACACGCACAGCAGATGCATATTGGTTTAATTGGTCAAATAGGATTCCCTGCCCACTGGTGCACAATCACAAGCAAGCAAGCACACACACACACACACACACACACACACACACACACACACACACACACACAGCAAATACATATTGGTTTAATTGGTCAAATATGGTTCCCTGACCAGTGGTGCACACACACACGCACGCACGCACGCACGCACGCACGCGCGCACATACACACACACACACACACACACACACACACACACACACACACACACACATACACACACGCACACGCACACAGCCCCTAATAAGGATTTGTCAGGCAGGCAGGGTTGGAGAGCAGTGGAGGAGAGCCGCCCTCCTGGCTGCTGAAGTGCTTCAACTTTGACTGTTGTGGTCTTGGTTGTTCTGCACTTACAACCAATTAAAATGCGTGGCAGTGGAGCGGACACACACTGACTGAAGCCCACTTCAGCATGTTGCAGTAATTGGCCAGACAAGTTTCTGGGTTGTCTCTGTAAAAGCTGCGGAGGTGTAATGGATTATTTATTTTCGATGAGCGCCATGCAGAGAAAACGGGCGCCATGCCTTGTATTAGTAATCTGAGTAAGTAATCTGAGTAATCTGGTATTAGTAATCTGAGAGAAAGGGAGATATACACAATTTAGGGGCCACACTTACGCCCTGCCAAATCAAGTGTGATTCACTCTGTGCCCTCTTTGATTTCCACCAAGAATAGACTTGTTAGCCTGGTTAAAACCATCCGGATCCGTGAACCCACATTCTGTTTCATTCTGCAGCTCCATCTGGACTCCAAGCAGTCCATACTAGTGTTGTCACGGTACTCGGTACTTCGGTACTTGGACGGTACTACATTGCTACGGTACTGAACGGTACCTGTTTTTCATGGTACCGAGGGTACCGAATTTACTATTTAGTTTGCCACCATGGCTTGGCTTCATGGACCCAGCCGCCAGCTAACGTTAGCCTGTCTGCCTGAGCAACACACATACATACTGCGCATACAGCCCCGCGCACTTCCGGGACTACGGTGTCCCCGAACGTCCACACTAATCGCGAACAGACATTCACAGCTTGTTGACACGAGCAGTGCGCACAGGCGGCGAAGAGAATGGCTACGGCTGCAGCAGGAGCGGCTGCTCCTATTCCAACAACTCAACTTGTTGAGAAGAAGAATGCAAAGAGTCGCATTTGGAAATATCAGTCCCCAAAGCCCCATCTGCAAAAAGTGTGAAAGGGAGTTCCAAACCAAACAGGGTAACACATCCAATCTCGCCAAGCACCTGAAAGACAGGCACCCAGACCTGTTCAAAGAATCCAAGGTGGGTTAATTCTTTCAAACAGTGTAAAATAACACGTTTAACAACATATCAAACGGACCTTATCCTGTCACATTAGTTTTTGAGATAGCTGGCAATGCATTGTGTAACCAAAAAAACGTTTGGCTAACGTTAACGTTATACGTTAACGTGTTTCGTAATGGAATCATTATGGGACCCGGCTAATACCTGGTACAGCATTAGCTAGCATAGTGTAGCGTGTGTGCAATGCAATGTTTGTAATGGAATCATTATGGGACACGGCTAATAGCCGAACTTAGCCATAGTTCAACATGGCATCAAAATAAATACAAGCTTCTTTCGGGTGAAACATGTCCGTGAATTAAAACTAGCTACATAAAATTGCTTGCACTCTACATGTGTGTATGTGCAGTTGTCTTTATCATCTCTTTATTTTAGTAAATCTCACTGACGTTACTTTCCATTTAACAGTATGCGAGAGATGAAGATGAAGAGGAAGGCACAAGTCGCGGAGCCCAAAAGACCACCCAGCAGACAATTCCTGATGTTTTTGAAAAGCAGAGGAAATATGACAAGAACTCACATGAAGCAAGAAAGTGTGATAGGGCATTGACAGAATTCCTATGCATCGATCAAATACCAATATACACCGTTGAAAAAAAAGGATTCCAGCAATTCTGTGAAATAAATTAACACGTTCACTGCCAACGACGAGTTGAGTCGTCAAACACAATCCAGCGGTTCACTGCCAACGACGAGTTGAGTCGTCAAAAAAAAAATCGATTTTTTTTTTTTGACGGTGGGACGTTGATCTAACCCTTTTACGTCTCCTACACCAGAATTGGAGGTATTGAATGTGTATAATCTATTTTACCGACCCACTGAGTGGCGACATGTCTCTCCACAGTAGAAAGAGGCGACCCAAAACTGCAGGGAAAAGCGCGAGGAAGCCGTTCTCATACTGTAAAATTGATGGCGAAAACGCTTTCACTTTCACGCTGATGCACAGCGGTGGCAATGGTGGGGGGTTCCAAGAATAGATTGGATGCACACTTTGAAACACGCAGCATAAATATGACCAGAATCGCAAAACCTTCATCAAAGCTCTCAACCAAAACTCCACGAAACGAGCGAGTCCACCCAGACTTCCTCAAACAGCGGCCGCGCAAACAGGCACAGCAGCAGCAGCAACTTCGTTGTGACACGCCCGCTGGAGAGCCAGGGAGGCAGGAGGAGAACACACACGGAGGGAGGAGTTGGAAGCAGAGGGGGGTTTCCTGCTGTTATGGAGGAAATTACTGTTCAAAACTATTGTTTAGATGTCTGAAGTCTTACTGATGCCAAAAATGAATGGTTAAAGTGACTGTTCTATCGAATTTCACAAAAAGCCGTTTATCTCTGAATAATTTTTCTGACGCTGAAACCATGCTGTATTCAACTGCTAATGCTTACATAACTACTAACTCTACAAACTAACTCTTTTAGACAGAGAAAGCACACATTCTATTAGTTCTTTTGAGATATTGTGTGTTCACAAAATCTTAGCAGAAAAGAATCCTCCGGTCTTGAAAGATGAGCCAGAATCCTCAAAAAAACCCTCTGGCAGAAGCTAACTACAGTAAAAAAAAAACGTCTGGCAGTGAATGTGTTAAATTATAATATTTAATATAATAATAAAATAAAATACTTGAGGGCTACATGCCACTGTCTGTACTCACTGCCATACAGAGTTGAATGTAAGAAGAAGTAAGCAGAAGCACATTGTTTTGTTTTAAAGTTGAAGGCTACATGCCATTTGTTAATTGGAAATGGTTGCATACTTTAATAAAGGAGAATATGTTCAAGAAATATCAGTCTGTTTTTTTTTACCGTGGTACCGAAATTGGTACCGAGTACCGTGGAAATTCACTAGTACCGGTACCGACTACTGAATTATTGGTACCGTGACAACACTAGTCCATACACACTCATTTCAGTGGGTGTGAGTACTTTAGGGTGACCAGTAGGGCTGTGAATCTTCACTGGCCTCACGATTCGATTCGATTACGATTCAGAGGGCTACGATTCGATTCGATAACGATTATCGATCCATCTCGATGCATCTTAAATTGATGCATCACTTTTTTTCCCGAATACATGATTTTTTTTCTCACTTTCTTTTTTCTCACTGTGTGGCTACTTTTAAAATAAAAGTGCATTTAGAATTGCATTGTATTATGATCCATAATTAAAATAAACAACTGCATGTACTTCCATTATATTTTATTTGATTAATGTTTTATTTTTTTTTATAATCGATTTTTGACATTTATGAATCGATGCAGAATCGTGCAGGTCCGCATCGGGATGCATCTTATAATCGATTATTTTTGACACCCCTAGTGACCAGACGTCCCCGATTTCCGGGGACAGTCCCCGTTTTTGGGGACCTGTCCCCGGCTGGGAGCTGTCCCCGAAAATGTCCCCGATTGTCTACTCCTCGTCCACAGCTGACATTACTGTCTTTCAGAGGCTCTAGCAGGCTAATTTTAAAAAGTATAGTGAAGAACTTATAGCATATAAAACTAGAAGACCTATAGCTCCATTGGTCCCAACCATATGCTACAGATGTTATTCATTTAGTGCAATCTCCAAATGCCAAACGTTTTTCATATGAAATCGGAGCATGAATTTCTCTATGGTGTCCCTCGAGGTCTTAATGTGGTATTTTGGAGGGATATCAGTCAGCCTATCAGTCAGCCTGCACCATAGTTTATTATAGCACCATGGTCAAAATACATGAAACCACAATTGTCCCCCTTTTTATTACATAGATAATAACATTGGATATTTTAATGATATATTGACTGCAGAACTGAAAATGTCCCCGATTTTCATTTCAGAAATCTGGGCATCTTAGTATACTTGCTTTGACAGAAAACTCATTCAGCCAATCAACGTAGCCAAATCCAGTCCTTCAGCCAATCAGCGTCGGATACAGTCGAATCCAAATGCACTCAGAAGAATGGCAAAAACGTCTTTTCTGCTGTTGCATACTCCTGTTCTTGTTTAATTGTTGTTATTGGGTCTAGTTCTGCAATAACTGCACTTATGGCTGTTTAAACTTGACGGACATTGACGTTACTGCTTGAGCTGCAAAGCCATGGGAGCAGCAATTACTGCTTTGCCACGCAATTACTTTGCGCTAAGAGCTTTGAAAAGGGTCTCTTACGCGCTAAATACCTCGCTGCAGTGGGAGCGCACCATAATCTCCGTGCAGCGCAGCGCAGTGCAAAGTAAAATTCCTTTTGGATATGCCATTACGCACAGCCTTGCCACGCCAGGACATCAAATTATGCTGCTAAAATTGGGTATTAGCAGATAATTCAGTGAGGCAATCAACTATAACTCACTGAAACTTTTATCACATCGCAAAGAGGGAAATTAATTGAGAAAACTTGTTGGACAATGATCATAGGCTATTTACCTTCATAATCCGGAGGGTCGTTGGCACCACAGACGATCTGTCAATAAGCTCTCTCCATCTATCTCTGTCCTCGCACGAGTGAGTACACTCTATTACGCATGGAGAGAATTACAGCATATTGCATGCCTCGCGCAAACAGTCAATTGCGAGACGGGAATCTGATTGGTTTTGATTGACGTAATGCCCAGCATTGCCTGGCCACACCTGTGAATAATTCTGGTAGTTAAGACCGCCCAAATCCCGTTTGCACAGGCATTTTGGGGCGCAGATGATTTTGGCACGGCTCTAATTTGCGCCTGCGACACGTTTCCGCATCCCGCCAAGAATTGCATCCCCAACATATTTCGGCTGTTTTAACTTAGAAATCAGGGAGGTCACGTCTACCAGACAATTATATCACTTTTAAACAGTTACATTTCTGTATAAATTATTACAATTATGCTCCCGTGAGGTGGGGATGTTTTTTTTGCTGCTGGGCGGGGGTGCAAAACACGGCATACCACCTGGACAAGTGCGCAAGGCGGACTGTTATCTTGCCTGCGTTAAGGCACTCGCAAACAGGTGCGCAAGCGCTAATATCGCCTGTACGAAGATAGGGCCCCACCACGTCTCTTGCCAGGCCGTCATTGTAAATACGAATTTGTTCTTAATTGGTTTGCCTGGTTAAATAAATGTTAAATAAAATGAATAATTAATAAATAAATAAATAAATATATATATATATATATATATATATATATATACTGTATAATATATATACTGTATAATATATATGTCGTGTGAGACGACAGAAACAGACAAACATATCTTTCCTGGTCCCGAGCTCCCGCGCGATACGTCTGTGACCAGCGTAGTCGCAGAGTCAGTTAGGATGATGCACTCGGCACCACATGCTCCTATTTGACATTCATCATGTCTGTAATGCAACCAGACACTCTGGAGTTATTAGAGAGGGGAGGGAGGAGGCTGACCAATCAGACACGTGGAGTTGTTAGAGAGGGGAGGGGGAGGAGGCTGACCAATCAGACACATGGGCTCCTATCGTTGCATCGGCGCTGTTTCTAGGCCGAGCGCCTGGCGCAGCGCAAATCAGTGGGCGTGGACCAGCGCACTTGATATCGTCGTGCTGGCGCTACACGCAGCCTAAAGCATTACAACCACGCCTTTTAAGCGTAAAATTATGCACCGTCATGCTCATTGGATAAGTGCAATAAACGAATCGCACGCTTGCCTTTTTAGCTCCAATTCCAGTGGTCCCGCAAAACCTGACGAAAGCCAAGCGCTCTGCCCCCCCCCCCCTCCCTTCATCCAGTCTGTCTGTCTCCATTATAGGCTATTATTCCATATTATTATGCTTCTCAAACCAATCTAACTGCAGTTTAAATACTGCAAGCATGTAAATACGCTACACTATAGCAAGATCAAAGTGAAAAGAATGTTCTAAAGCCATCAGCTAGAAAAATATAGCCTATCCCTATCCCTATATGATGAGATTAATTTTATATTGGTGAAAGTTTGTCCAGAACGATATCGTTTTCTCTCCCCTGCTGCAGGTAGAATGATGCACATAAATATACCCTACATTATGTAAAGTCATTGCATAAATGTGTTTTTATTGTAAAACTAAATGTGAAGTAGGGCCAAGTTATTGGAGCGGACATCACAGTATAGCACATGACAGTAGAAGCGCGTTCCGAAGCGCGTTCCGAAGCACGTTCCGCTAACACTTATCTAAATCATGTTAAATCGACAAGGGATATATATAGGCCCAGGAGGACATATATGTTTCACATAGGGTGGTGTATTCATTTCGATGTTTCATTTGGTCCAATATTGAAATGTGTACAATTGCAGGTTGTGTTACCATTACACATTAATTTAGATCGACCTTTTATATCTATTTCGCCTCATTTGGTTGCTATTTAGTAGCGAAATGGAGAAGCACAATGCATGCTGGGACAGGCCAGACAACTTACAACTTATTTTTCCTATATGGGAAGTGTGTTGTGCCTGTCTAAGCGAGGGAGTCAGAGAGAGAGAGAGAAGGGTGACAGAGAAGAGGCAGAAGAGCACTGGCGCACTGAATAGGCCTGGTTTCAGAGAGAGACAGAGAAGGGTGACAGGGGAGAGGCAGAAGAGCACTGGCGCACTGAATATAGGCCTGGTTTTCAAAGGCGCAAAGCGCTAAATTTATGCCAGGTGCGAAGATATCAGTACGCCGAGATTTAAGGCCGACACGCCCACTTTGGCCCATTCTGGGACTGCGCCACGCCCGTTCGGCCTAAAGCGCATTTGGCAGCGTAAAGCCATATTGATATCGTCCCAAAACAGGCGCAAGGCACGTTTTTTTGCGGTTAAGGCCCGTTTTAGCGCCGAAGGCCTGTGGGAGAATAGGGCCCATGGAGTTGTTAGAGAGGGGAGGGAGGAGGCTGACCAATCAGACACTCTGGGGTTATTAGAGAGGGGAGGGAGAAGGCTGACCAATAAGACACTCTGTTGGAGGAATGCATTTGGCGGGAATGAAGCTGAGCTCCTCCCGAAATATAAGCATGAAACCAATCTGAATGTTCCAATGAGCTTCAATGGACCAATCACATGCGAGTGAGATAATCTATTACTGTATGAGCAAATAAGAGGGCAGTGTCAATGTTACAACAATCTTAATATCTGCCTCTCTTTCAGCTCTATTTTCTCTTAACTCTCTCTCTCTCACTCACACACACACACACACACACACACACACACACACACACACACACACACACACACATACACATACACACTTGTTGTTGTGTGGATACCCTGCTGCAACTCTTCCCAGCAGATTGCAGCATATCTATAATAACAGGCAAGTTAGAGGAGCACTGGAAAACTTCTAGGTCAACAGAATCCTTTTTCTCATCAAAACGCGCCGATACAAAAGTTAGAACAAGGGAAAAAGTAATGTATTTGACCTGATGTTCTCTCGCAGCTTGACAGCCCAACAGAGCCGCCATCATTATCAGAACTTATCCACTTCTCCAAAATGGCCTTCTGCCTGTGAAATTAATGACAGGCATTTGTACAGTGACAGGCGGCACCAATACAAGCGTAATCTCTCTCCAACTGTGTGGCATCGTGGCAGAGGACACGAGGAAAACAAATGGAGACAATAAGCCTGTCATTAGTCTTGGCGAGGACTCAAGGACGTAGGAGGGTCTGCTTTACGGCCCAGAGCAAGAGAACAATCTCGCTGGCCCGGTTTGTGGAAATTAGACTAATTTAGGAAGGATACTTCCAAGGTGACTCTCCGTTTTTAACACATTTTTAATTGCCTTGATAAATATGGGCTTTCAGGAACATCCCCAGGAATGTAACCTGTCAAGCCATCAGCCTTGTTCATTTGCCCAGCTTGATACAAGAACCAATTACATTTCTTTAAAGCTGTGCTATAAGCAAGAGATTTCATATTATTTATTGACATAATGTTACATGCAAATCTGCCTGGTGCAGCTTCAGGGGATTTTCTATTTAGCTTAAAGCAGCTACGAGCAAGATTTTCGATTGTTATTAAACAGTATAATTACAATATTGATGCATCACATCTTACCTATAATAGTAGCTGAGACCAAAGCCGTGTGAATCGGAGATTGCTCTCTTGATGATTATAGAGTCTGTGTCTGTCTACTAACCTCGCGTCACCAGGCTCTCTCTCTCCATCTGTCTACCGGCAGGCCGGATAAACCCGGAAGTGAAACGAAACGGTTTACGGCAGCTGCCTGCCTTCCGCCGTTTCGCTCTGCCTAGCAACAGACCATAAACAAGGAGAACGCCATGCAGGGGCTTGCTACTCCCGCGAACATCTCTCGTTATATTCTAACAGTTTTTTTTTAAGTAATTTTGTTATTTTGTGGTTATGGCCGAAGTGGCTGCCGCAAACCGTTTCATTTCACTTCCTGATCTGCCCCGGCTACAGACAGAGACAACACTGGCCGATTCACTCGGGGTTCAAGCGAGACTACTCTGCGTTGGTCTCATCTACTATTAGAGGTAAGATGTGATGCATCGATATTAAATTTAGACTGTTTAATAACAATCGAAAATCTTGCTCGTAGCTGCTTTAATATATTCTTTGAAATCTTTCAGGTTGTCATGTTTCAGCTGCTTCATTTGATTACACAACATATTCCTTCATCTGTTGTATGCGTTTTACTGTTACCCCCCCCCCCCCCCCCCCCCCCCATTTTACTATAAAGCATCTTGTGTAGAAATGAAATGTATTATTATCATTTTAGTCTAGTGGACACGATAAGGTCCTTCAAACAATCATTAATCAGATCAAAAGTTGTAGGAGGATCCTGATGATGTAAATGGTAATTGACACAGTAACTGGTGTTAAAGCACCACCTGCTGACCCACTGGTACCAGTTTTATGGCATTCACCTGTGTGCTGCTGGACCAATCAGGGCATTTCTTTCACAGCGGAGACGGCCATATTGGAAGCCGACTTCTCATGAAGTCGCCTGGCGATATGCACGCCGTAAATACAACAGCGAAGGGGCATATTGCTTTTAGACGTCACTCCCCCCCTTCCCTCCGCTAAAATAAATAACAGCAGAACGGATGCTGTTGCCTGGCAACACCTCGCCGTGGATGGAGGAGAAGCATCCACATGTGTTTCTGCATGTGTGTCGGAGACTCTCCGTGTAAACAAAATGCCTGTGTGTGAGAGAGAGAGAGAGCCTGTGTGAGAGAGAGAGAGAGAGAGAGAGAGGCTGTGTGCTTGGTGGTGTGCAAAGCGTGACGTGTGCATAGACAGTTTAAGAATACATAGACACATAACCACCGTCATGTCAGCCATTGGTTTGTGGACTCCCATTTTGAAGCCTCCAGTTTGGCATGGTGTGTGTGTGCGCGCGCGCGCGCGTGTGTGTACGTGTGTATGTGTGTTCAGAGGATAGAAAGCACAGGGCCAAGCACTACTGATGACTACACACAGCGTCTGCGCTGTGGTAAACAGGGAAGTAACTACAGTTCTACACTCCTGTTAGTTCGGTTACTCTTTGTTTTGTTCTCGGTCTGGATTTACTATGAAAATACCGTTTGACGTAACTTTGGATTATTATTTCATCATGTGGTGAGCACATGAGTCACAACGTACATGTGACTGTGTATGGCGCTGTTTGAATGCGCATTTTGGGTGACTGATCCAAAGTAGGCAAATGTCCCATTGACTGCCATAGCGCTAAGCTATTAGCATTTGAGGGCTCTGCCACAGTTTGTACGCAGATGGAAAATAAAGCCATGTACATTCTCGTTTTAATATAGACAATATGGCAAATGGCCTAAACTCCCAAAAAGTTGGCGTATCCCTTTAACGTTAACGGGGTATTAATCATTATTGTAACGTTACTTGAGCTTACCTTTGATGAAATGTTGGCCGCAAAGAGCAAAGACGTGTGTACTTTGATGGTAGAAAAAAAGCTATTTGCATTTCCCCTGCCCAGCGACTGAACCACTCGCACAAATCCACAACCTCCTTCTTTCTTTCTCCGACGGGATTCTGTGAAAGCACAAGCCAGGCGTGTCTCCTCGTCGGTTTAGTGCAACCGATAGCACAACAGGTAGGTAGGCTATCCGGCACTTTGGCTGAACAAACTCAGCGTGAGAAACTAGTCGACACGGCTGGCAAGTTTTTTTTTTGACCGCCAGGTGGGCGTTCCCGGCAGCACGTAACGCCCCTTGAAAGCTATGAATAGTGGGCAATTGCAGAATTATGGCCAGATATTAGCTACTGTGAAACAACAATGTATAGCCACCCCATTATGTAACTTTTCCATGTCAATCCCTGAAGCATACTTTATTTGTACTCCTACAGCAACGTTTATCTTGGGTGATGTTGGCACTGGCATGCTGGAAGGTCTTGTGGATCTCCTTCAGGTGGACTGGTCTTCGGTCTCTCGTCCAGCAGCAGCAGATGTCATCGACGTCATCACCATCATCGAAGTCTTTATCCACGTTATTGATGATTATTTATAAAACATCTCATTGTGTAAATATTTTGTGAAAGCACCAATAGTTAGAGAAGGAAACCTCTCTTTGCATTTTATTTTGGTTGGTGTTTTAATAAAAGTACTTGTGCTCACATGTGGCTTTGATTTACCATTACAAATTTAGCCCAATTTGTAGAAAATGCAGATTTGAACAGGTCTAATGGCAAATATGGAATATCACCCAAGGAAATACCACGGTTTAATGCAGACAGATAAACCATACAGATTTGTTGTAATTGTCAACACAAAAAAGGGAGCAGAGACATGGTTTTCAAGTATAACACAATGTACAACTTTTATTCAAAGACAGGATTGAAAAATATAGTTCACTTGCATTCACCTCAGACAAGACTGGACACTACGTTAAAGTCTGAAATGTACCTAGATTTGCTAGAAGAATTGACATTTCAGCTTGCCACCTGATGTCAGTACAGTACTAGGAGTGCATTAACGTTAATATTTATATTATCGTTAGCTCACACACACCTTAACGTTATGAGTGCGGCCGTTTGTCCATGATCAAGTCTAGCATTTCGGTATATTCAGTGTGTGTGGAAAGGATAGTTAGACAATAGGCTAGCATTATTAGCACAGATGGCTATATAAAACGCTATTTACAGTCCATGGTCAAATGTTAGCAGTGACCACTGACAATTTCATTCACTCACCGAAAAAAGCGGAAACCACCCTTCTTTGAGGTACGGTTAATACAGCCAACTGCATCACAAGAAGGCATATTTACTGTCCAATATTGATTAAAAGCCACAACACCACAATAGCCTAACGTTAGCAGACACCGCAAACAGCCCCCTTGAAACAGGCTGAGCCAGTCTCGTTCTGGAGGGAACCCAGCTGAATTCACGTTGGATTATGATATCAAGCCTTGATCCATTTTTATTTTACTCCTTAGCAGTGTGGATTGTACAGGTATAGTCCTCCTCTTTGAAATGGCGAGTGCAAACACCCAGATCGAAGCGAGCTTGGTAATGTAGCCGTTCTGTAGCTATGCTAATGTTAGCTATCCAGAGTAACCAAGCCAAATACCTTCTTCTTCTTCTTCTTCTTTGAGTTTTATGGCGGTTGGCAAACATATATATGTGCATTACCGCCACCTACTGGAGTTTGATATCAGCCAAATGCCTGAGGGGTGGACGTGGACTTAGAAAACCACGAGCCCAGTGCATTGTGGGAAGTGGAGGATTTCTGCACCCCGCACCCGCCCCTCCCCTCCCCCCCACACCCCACCCCACAGAGTGTATTTTCTTTGATTTATCAGGCTATGAACAACCGATTCAAAACATTTCAA
This sequence comes from Poromitra crassiceps, assembly GCF_964638095.1. Classification (NCBI taxonomy): domain Eukaryota; kingdom Metazoa; phylum Chordata; class Actinopteri; order Beryciformes; family Melamphaidae; genus Poromitra; species Poromitra crassiceps. Next base: position 19,757,892 of record NC_139625.1, on the reverse strand, counting down.
CGGATTCCAACTCCATAGGTGCGTTACATTTAATAAATCTTCATATTCACCACGGTAAAGCCATCCTTTAAGTACCACAAATTAAGGCAGCAGTGAAAGGTCCTTTCAGACAAAGGGGGATAGGTAGAGTATTTCAAATATCCAATTAGGGCCAGACACATTGCCCATGAATGATTAGTGCTGAGGACGCTCCAGTGAGAGATGGCTAAGACACTCTTTAGCTTATAGGAACCATTGTCAGAGGTCACATTTTGTCTCAATTCAAGTCGACTCCTCTGGAGAATTTTCATTAAAATTTGAAAATTAGAGGAAACCTTCCTGCAAGGAAAAGCTTTCTGTGGCTGAATAAGCAGTGTGGCGTATGGGATTGAATGGGCACTTACTCTGTCTGTCATTCAATTGGCATTTCAATTTACCTTCTTAAATGACTAAAGTGACCGTACCACAGAAAGCAGCAAATGACAGCTTCTCCTTTTCTTGCACGGAGAACACTGAGCAAAGTCAAGACCCCAACAATTTCATTTTCAAGTTTAGTAGTTTTGTTAGAGATGCAGCAATGAAGTGTTCATAGAGCCTCTACACTGTTGGATAAACACATCCAAGAACTAAGAATTACATTATAATATGGTGCATATTGGGAATATGGGCCTCAAAATCACATCGATCTGGCACTTCACTATCCTCAACAAGAATCAGTTTACAGTATGAGACTGATCTGGGATCTGTTGGCTGGCAAAACGTAATAGGAATAGATGTTTAAAAAATGCATGGATTTAAGTGGACATGTGCTGCTTGTTTGGAAGAGGTTACAGAATATCTGATAGGGAAAGGTCAATGGGGAGTAGGATTTAATTTACAGTTTCCCATTTGCATATTTGACTTCCTCCCTGGTTTCCTTGATGAGGCTTTTTAAATTCCCAGAGCAAACCGAGACTGATTCGATGCTCTTTTCAGTGATTCTCAACTGGTGGGTCGCAGGGCTGTTTTGAGTGGGTCGCGGATGTGTGCATGAGAAAAAAAAAATATTCTACTCATTGAGGATGCTGGCACCCACATCCAACATGACTGTCTTTCAGAGGCTGTAGCACGCTCTTTGTTAAAGCCAGAGTGAAGTTACTGTCACCGTATGAAACTAGAAGACCTAAGGCATCCATTGGTACCAACATGCCATGCTAGCTTGTTGCAAAGGGGGCTAAATGACGCTACAAAGTTAGGCTAAATTCTGGACATTGGGTCGCAACTTAATGACTAAGGAAAAATGTGGGTCATGAGGCTAGACCAATTGAGAACCACGTCTCTTTTTCCCACCAATATTTTATTTTCAACTTTTTGAACAACACACGAACAAGGCAAACAAACAGGCTCAGACACAGGAAAACAAAAGAAAATAAAAGAAGAAAAAAACATACATATATTATCGACATTCAGTATTACGTCATGCTACCAGTCGCATAAGGTGGTTATATGCGATATCTCTTATAACAATATAAGAGATATTGTGCCCGGGATCCCACGCAAGGGGTCCATGAGAAACCAGCCGGGCGAGTCACCAGTTGCCCTCAACCTCTCAACCTATCTTTCTCCATCCATATAACAGAGGTCATATCTGTCAGCCACAATTGAAAAGAGGGTGAAGAGGGGGACTTCCATTCCTTCAGGATGAGTTTCTTGGCAACAGTTGTCCTCTGTGTCAGAGACTGTTGCACAGCTGTAGGGAAGTTCAGAGAAGACTCCGAGCAGCCGAAGACGGCCAGTTCTGCCTCCGGCTGAAGGGTTATTCTGTAGGCCTTAAAGCAGTGGTTACCAACCTTAGGGTCATGACCCTAAGTGGGGTCACCTGGAAGTCAAATAGTGCCGCCTGAAAAAAATAAAAATAAATACACCACACACAATTTAAAACTAGCGGAGATGATTAGGGTCACTTTTTTGTAATTGCTTGATTTTGCAGTGGCTTTTCTCAAAAACTGTGATGCAATTCGTAAGGTTTTTTGTTTATGAGGAACCTGTTTTGCATTTTTTGCAGAGAAATCGCAAGGATTTTGAAAAAATGCAGGCCCCTACAAATATTGCTGAGATTTGAATTTGCATAAATTATTGCGATCGCAAAATCGCAATTTCATGGAGGGACTGAGAAGATAACCAATGGGGCTCTCCATGGTGCTGAAGCTGTGTTCACTCACTCACTCACTCTCACTCACTCACTCACTCACTCACTCACTCACTCACTCATTGCATTCTTGCATTCTTATAGGATGTTGAATGACAATGAGGCTGAATTTAATGCTGTATGCTATCTTATTTATAACCTTCAAAGAAAGATTGTGTCATTATTTAGAAACTTCAGCTGGTAATGTGAGCTTAGCTCTACAATATTTATTGGCCCAATGAACACAAGTAGCACAATCGTTTTAGGCTTTAACACACAAGTAAAGTAATGAGTAATGTGACTAATGGCTTTTCTTGGGGAGTAATTATTAAAGTAATTAATGTGCAGTTTTTTTTGTTACGAGTGCAACCCCAACACTGGCCATATGATATGGTGAGATCGTTCTGCCGGTTTGTTGAACTTCCATCGATTCATCAAATGCTTGCTGGGTATTCTCCTCTCTTGGGCTGCTCCTCACCATCCTCCTCCTCCTCCTCCTCTCTCTCTCTCTCTCTCTCTCTCCTCTCTCCATGCTACCAGCTGGGCCTGTGGGAGTGATGTGCTGTGATCAGCTCCCTGGTGTCAGAGCACATGGGGAGTGCAGAGCGCAGCAAACTCTCGCCTCCCCCGTGACATTTGGGAGGGCCTCGGCTGCTGCGCCTCCACTTGATTAATGATCTTGTGTGGCGCCGCGCTCGCGGATGACACAGTCTCGCACGCGCACCACCATGACACTGCCTTGCACGTGCGCACGCACACTGACACACGCGCCGCCATGACACGCGGTGATTAATAGAAGGGTTAATATGATGAGAACATTCAAACTGCATCTGTTAATTCGGTGCAGCAAGCGCCACTTTCTCCCCACTTTGGCCTTGTTTATGTCTAGTTGAAACAGGCACACCTCACTGGGGGCCTTGTTGTGAGGTGAAAGCGCAGAAATGAAGGCATATTTTGACACTGCCATTCATGACAACTATGCCAATATTCAAATTATGAAAGAAAAGACAAATAACAAACTGTAGTATGTACGTATGTGTTTTGTTTTCTACAATAGCAGTGACATTTATTACAGTGGTAAATCTATCATATTTTCTGCCATTCCAAGAATGATAATATTAATTACATTACATTACATTACGTCATTTGACAGACGCTTTTATCCAAAGCGACTTACAATAACACATTTTTGTCAGCAATAGAGCAATCAACTATGCAACACAGTCTATGACACCTACAACTTCTGAAGGAACAGTGGTACAAGTTTAGTTCAGTTTAGTTTAATTTAATTTAGTCTAATTTGTGTAAATATTGGGCTTTGGGACATGATAATTACAGGATATTGATAATTGTATGTGATAGCTGCATGGGGAATGTGTTTATTTTGTTCTCAGTGAGTTTGTGTGTAATTGTTGTAGTGGATAATGGAGCCTGTCGGGGGAGAGAAGTTGCTCCTCCATGTGCCTGGCCATGTGGGCAGGCCATGTGGGCTGATGGTGTTACTCTGTTTACAGTTGCTTATGACTGCCAGCTAGCTATGAATAATGTAAACATTGACTGTATCTCTGGCATTGTTTTGATTCACGCATGATTTAGCTTTGGGTTTGTGCAAATAGTCATGTTTATTTACATTGCACTTTATCACAAGCAAGTAGACCACCCCACCATCACTATGCCATACTGCATCATATACATGCTATGCATCATATCCCATACTACACACAAATACACTGTCTATCCAGTACATGTGCTATTTGAAACTTGTATGTACTGTTTAATTAATCATATTTTATCATTTTATTTAGACAATACGATATGACATTTTTATTGATTGCTTTTATTATTTACTAATTTACAACTGGCATGGTCGCTCATGTAGACACCGACAATTCAAAATAATATTGTTTATGTACTTCAATAGTACAGTAACTGCTGACCCTGACCCTCCCACATTCCCACAAGCAGTGAGCTGTTTTAGATCGAGAAAGGCTTTTTTATGTTAATTCAATCCTTGCATTCATAAAAAAGTAAAACAAAAACAAAAAATACTGCACATGTGCACACACAAATGGATAAAAACTATGGCCTAAAGTCAGAAGGCCACGGAGGCCGCCCGATGTCAAAACTGCCGAGCAGTTTAATCCATCTCGAACAGTGAGGCTAAGGGTGAATTAGATTAAAATAAATCTCAATCCGCGCTTTGCAGGTGAGTAAAATAAGGTTAGAGATCAGGCAACACTCACAGAGGAAACATTACTCAGAGAAGTGACATAGCTATCGAACTCTAATGCCGTTATGTGTTGAGAATTGGTTGAGAGGTGTAATAACATTTATTTCATCTATATTCCCAGTGTCTTGTAGCCTGTACTACGAATGTTGGATAAGAAGATCCAGGATCTGTCCCTTGATCTGGTTTGTCTAAACCAGATCAGCTCGATTGTAGTTAACTTGTACTACGAACCTCGTTTGCCAGTCGTTAACTCGAACCAGGTTTTTCTAATCAAGTTGACTGCGCGTGCACATGAAAATGCCCGTGCACACGAGCTCGTGCCCGCAAAAGAGGCGTGGTTTTTAACAACTAGCCAATCACAATGCAATATGGACCGCTCAGCTCAGAACCGTAGCTTTTACAGCGCCAGACACGCCTATTTCCTCATTCATCAAAGCCATCGACTACTATGTCAGAATCAAAATCTGCATTGGATATTTTTAGTCTGTTCCCGAATGACTGTCTAAAGTTACCACTTTTATTCACATCAGTCATTTATTTGAAGAACGGTTTCTGCCTCCACGTATCCTACAGCAGCTGAATTCACCCTCTCAATAAACTGCGAGTGGAAGCAATGTGTAGCCTAATGTCTCAGTCCAAAATCCGTAGACCATTTAGGCTCAACGAATAATAATGATGTCATGTTTAGTCGCACTGATTGAATAATTCCTATAGGCTATCAATAAAAAAAAGAATGATAATAAAATTAAAAGAGGCTTCTGAACGACACGGTATGTGCGGGCATAGATTTCATTTATAAAAAATAGCCTATTTTGTGGTCACATATATATTGTCAGCAGAGTCGCATATCTCCATATTTCATATAATGATGCTGGAAATATGAAGTTCAATCACATCATACAGGCCAAAAGCAACACTTGCAGCTGCAAAATGCAGGAGTAGGCTAGATATGAATCATCTTAATATGGGATCGCCTGTGTGCAGGTGATCCCATATTAAATTGCTTAGATGTAGTAGGCCAGCATGTAAGCTATGACTATTTCAATTCCAACCCAACGTCAGTCTCAGCTCCATTGCGCACACGGCACCGTGCGCTTTGGAGACGTTTATGTAACCTTTTTATGCCGGTTTAGTGATATTTCTCCACTCACTATTCAGCTGCAATCGATCAGCGGGATCAAACAACGTATCTAGGCTACTTGAGAGCACAAAAATGAATATATAAAAACATATTCCAAAGTGGTATAGGGCTTAATTAAAATAGCCAACAAGTGCAAGGCTTTAGTCCTTGATTAACATTAACATTGATTACCATTACTCATTCAACATTACAATTCGTGCTCCTTCGGGAAACTCATCCAGAAAGGGGTTGGCCATTTTTCCAAACTGCTGATTCGATTGGTTCGTGGGCGGTGGATTTAAGGTCTAATCTTATCCTTGCAACTTAACCTGCTACGGACCAGGTTAAGTGTGAAGCATAAGTTGCTATGGAAATATATGTCGGTAAGAAGTTAACTTGCTTTGTAGTACGGCCAAACCAGGTTTAAACCTGAAGTTACCTCGCTAAACCACTAAACTGGCTTTGTAGTACAGGCCTTTGGTCCTTCACTCCTCCCATAGCAAAAATAACAACAAATAGCAAAGATAACCCTTTAACAATGTGATATTTAGCAAATACAGGTCTGAAAGTCTGTTTGCATCATTGATCATTTCTGATGATTTAATGTTTTTCTTTAATTGCATAAAGGAGGTCATCCTGGCTCAAGGCACAGTGGCTCTTGAAGGGAAAATACAATATAGCACAAAGGCAACACTTGTTTATTTGTTGATTGTTTATTTGTTGTTTGTTTATTTGTAACAATTGTGGCTTGAAGGAATTGTAATTATCTCACTATCTCCCTCGTTAAATCAAAACAACCCCGATGCATTCAGCTGACTTTACAGTAGCATTAGTTTCTACAATCTATTTACACCACGCAGTCTCCTGATATGATATATCAAACTTCTCTTTTGTAACCATTATGGAATACCCTATACCTCCCTCCTCCAGCCATTTTCTTCTTCTACTCCCTCGCCTCCCGCAGACAGCTTGGCCCTGAGGCTAACGAACGGCCCCGCGCAGCGAACCGAAGCGCCCAAATGACTTGTTGTTCCCGGCGCCGCGCATCAAAGCCAGGTGCGTTTACGACACCTGAGACAAGCGGGCCGAGGAGATCTGAGGCGCAGCGCTCGTTAGTGTCAGCCTGTCCGTTTGGCGCCCGCTGAGGAGAAATACCAAGGTGCGAGCGGGGCAAAGCCACTGTCACTGTGTTACATGTCCACAGGATCTGTCATTTCCATCATTCATTGTCTATGTAGGCAGCCGTGCAATGCATTCTGGTAGCGCTGCTGTGGCGGGTCGAGAGACAGTGCGTCACGGTCGTCGCTCCACATTTGCATAAAGTTGAGGTCGAATCTACTTCATGGAAATCAGGGGCGTGCAGCGTGCCTCGCCGCCTCTGGAAAAGCTTATAAACTAACCGTTATCGATCTAAAATAAAAACAGATTCAGCAACTGCCTAACTTATATAAGCATCAGCTGTTGTCAGAACCACATCGGTGAACTACCGGTATTTTCATAGAGAAAGTTTGCAACAATGTTTTTTGAAATCCGCCTCAGTGAGTCCACAGCAAGAGCCCCTGATTGGACGAACACAGCATTCGTCCAATCAGCTGCACAAGGAACCAATATCAAGCGTCCACCGGGACGATCCCTCGCATGAAATGAAGCCCCTGTGGACACGTACCATTAAGGGGAATGAGAGCAGCCTGGAGCCGGGAGAGGCGGTCGACTGACCCTCACGCCTAAATGTAATCTTTTTATTATTGCTGTTATTATCGACCGTAAGCAAAATGCCACAAAATCCCTTTAAGTCAGCGTATCTGAAACTGTGTAAGGAACCGGCTACACTTGTTATTATTGGCGGTAAGCTAAATGCCACACTGTCCCTTTAAGGTTAATAGCAACGATCGGGAATGAAGGAGAAGCGCTGAAGCGGGGAGATGAGAGAGAGGAGAGAATACAGTGACCTTCTGCTGATAATGTTGTTCCATCTGATGATGATTACAATGGTGGTGATTTGATGGTAGGCAGCTCTCAGCGTAATGAGGACGTCGGTCTCAAACGAAACGCAATAGAGGGTATGCACACCCACTGAAACACGCCCCCTCAATCAGGAATGAGTGTCAAAATGAGTGTCAAGTTCCTCCCTGAGCAGCAGGTGTCAGTTATCTAGGCTGATTACTGCATTCAAGCTCAGTCTTGCTGTGACTCAGTGGGCGTGACCCCACAGTGACTTCTGCCTCTGTGACATCACATGCATACCCTTTATAGAGATGCTAATTACAGTCTCACCTGGCTAGCTGGGACGAGCCGGGGAGCGGCGGGGGCTAACAGTGGCCCTAACGTTTCCTACCAGAACCAAGTCCGCCAAAGCCTCATCAGGTTGACCGCATAACCAGCTGCTGCAATTCATTCATCCCGGGTAACACCCACTGCCGCGCATAATGAAATAATTATAAATCGAAGCGAGAGTATCTTGTCAATTTGCAGAATTTTCAATCTCATTTTCAAAAGGGATTATCGGCGCCGATTGAAGGATTATATGAGCTCCGTTACATCGGCGATCAAGAGAGAATGTATGGAAGGGGGCGTGTGTGATTTCTAATTAATTTCAAAGATTAGTTATGATCTCTGAGTTTGTGTTTGTTAATGGAGTCAATGGACTCAATTTGGCTTTGTACATTTGCTTCCAAATATAGAGCAGAAAATACTGCCATGCTAGCTGGGAGAAGTGAGTTATTGGAATGCTTTATATCATTGGTGTGACATATGAACTAATTGTAGGTCAACAATGAATGAGCACATGAGGCATGACTGACTGATGGATTTTCAATGGCAGGCGTTCACACTGGGAAGAAAGCCAGGTCCCGCCCACTTCATTAGAACCACCATCATTCAAAAGCCAGCGTTCATTAGAAAGGAGGCAAGATGCCGCCTTTCAGTCATGGAGACTTTCATGTTTTAAAAATATTAAAATTCAAGTCGCTGAGAAACATGAGCGCTAAGTGCATGACAGCGCTTTCTGTCACATTGTCTACATTGTTAAAAAGCTTTAATTAGTTAACAGTGTTGTCGGCTAGTGGTTTTTAAAGTGTGAATATTTGAAAGGGCTCCAGTGTAAACCATGTTTCTTTGAATGTGGCACAGTCGTCGACTCGTCGTGGCTCCCGGACTCTTTTATTAAGAACAGACTGTAGGTGTTGTTAACCTCAGCTCTAAAAGCACTGGCAAAACACAAAGATCCCTAGTACAGTTTAATAGTGCACAAGTGCTCAAGAAAGCACATACGATAATCAATGACAACACGTGTCCTTTATGACTGCTTTAAAGTCCCTAGAAACCAAACATAAATATGTGTTTTGAGTTTGTCACACCAGAGGATTTTTTTTATCAACCACCCAGTCAATTTTGAACTAAATTGAATGTCAGCAAGTATATAAAATTAGGAGCTGCAATCTCTATGTTCTCAATGTGATTCAACTATGCTCTGAAGGCAAAGGACTGTGTGGGCGGGACCGGTGTGTGTGTGTGTGTGTGTGTGTGTGTGTGTGTGTGTGTGTGTGTGTGTACGTGCGTGCGTGCGTGTGCGTGCGTGTGTGTGTGTGTGTGTGTGTGAAAGCGGAGCGGGCTCGCTCAGCGACTCTGTTTTCCTCCGAGACCCATAAATGCATATCGAAAATATCCCACCAACAGATACAAAAACATGAGCATGTGTTTAATGTACATACAAATAACTAGAAAGAATTAGTGTATGCATAAACTGTCAATAATTGTTTGCAAAGCACCCGCCTCAAATTGCCCCTCAAGGGACTAATAAAGTATTTTGAATTGAATTGACTTGAGTTGAGTTGAAAAACAAGCCTGTAGCCATTCAGGTGGAAAAGAGCCACTAAAGAATAAATTACTTTCCTTTCCTTTCCTTTTTTTAATTATTATGTGCATGTCTCTTTCATGCTGCTTGATACACCCACAAACTGACCTGTACTGTAGCTTGATAAGTAGGTGAGCGGCACTCGAGAATGAATTACTAACAATATTTATAAACTAGAGGGCACTCGCTGGAGTGCATACCTCTGCCAACCTTTCTACAAAGTTTTCTCATGTTATCTGAATCTCTTTGGAAGTTAGATGCCTTTTTGTGATTGGCCATGTCCCCTTTTCGCTAGTGGCCGTGGAAAGTTCACCAGTTCTAAGTTGGTCCCTGACCTGCTTTTCATGCAAATCTGCAAATCTGTTCATAACTTTTCTAGAGATCCTGTGGACAAACAGGCAGGCAGACAGACTGACAGCCGGCCGGATAGATGGACGGACAGACAGATGGACAGATGGACAGACGGACGGACAGACAGATGGACAGACAGATGGACGGACAGACAGAGAGACAAACCGGGGAGAAAACATGACATGACATGACTGAAAACATGACAACTTCATCCTTTTTTTTATAAAAGAGAGTAAGTGGGACCTGTCTGCGTTTTTGGTCCACAATTTTTGTCCCACATTGTGAGATATGTGATGATTTTGGTAAGTAATGATGTCACTGATGATTATCACAATGTCTATGACATCATCAGTGATGTCACTCAAGCACTCGATGATGTGCTCGATGCATGTTTGAGTGCACTTTGAAGCTGGTTATCAGAGTAGATGTTCAGACAGAATGCCCTCTGTTCTCAATGCATATGAGTATGCTTTGATGCTGAATTTGTGATCTGTGTGAAATTTAGCCTACCTTCATTTCCATTGCTACGTAAAGGATCTGTATTTTAAAATGATGAAACGTTTCTGAGGTATGTGCAGACATTTACCGGTAGTTGTATTTTATATTCTATTTTGTGTTACAGTGTTCCAGTATGTTTATGCTGTTCTGTATTCCTGTTATTAATCCCTATTGAGTGGGGGAAGCTGGTATGTTGATTTCTCTTTGACAGTGACGTCATGCTCATGTATTTTTCATAGTGATTGAATAATTCATTATATGCATAGTCTCACTTCCGCTTTGAGCAACGCAACGCTTATTGCTGAAATGCATCCGTCGTTTGTGCTCTATGGTCCCTATCGTTGCATCGGCGCTGTTTCTAGGCCGAGCGCCTGGCGCAGCGCAAATCAGTGGGCGTGGACCAGCGCACTTGATATCTTGGTCTTGGCGCTAGACGCAGCCTCAACCATTACAACCACGCCTTTTAAGCTTAAAATTATGCACCGTCAGTTCATTGGATAAGTGCAATAAACGAATCGCATGCTTGCCTTTTAAGCTCCATTCCAGTGGTCCAGCAAAACCAGAGAAACCCAAGCCTCTGATCCCCCCCCCCCCACACCTCCCTTCATCCCGTCTGTCTCCATATATCGGCTATTATTCCATATTATGATGCTTCTCAAACCAATATAACTGCAGTTTAAATACTGCAAGCATGTAAAAACGCTACACTATAGCAAGATCAAAGTGAAAATAATGTTCTAAACGCATCAGCTAGAAAAATATAGCCTATTAGATTGGTGAAAGTTTGTCCAGAAAGATATCATTTTCTCTCGCCTGCTGCAGGAAGGATGATGCACATAAATATAGCCTACATTATGTAAAGTCATTGCATAAATGTGTTTTTATTGTAAAACTAAATGTGGAGTAGGGCCAAGTTATTGGAGCGGACATCACAGTATAGCAGATGACAGTAGAAGCTTCCGAAGCGCGTTCCGCTGTCACTTATCTAAATCACGTTAAATCGACAAGGGATATTTATAGCCCCAGTAGGACATATATGTTTCACATAGGGTGGTGTTTTCATTTCGATGTTTTATTTGGTCCAATATTGAAATGTTCTACAATTGGAGGTTGTCTTACCATTACACATTATTTAGATCCTCCCTTAATATAGGTTTTCGGCTCATTTGGTTGCTATTTAGTAGCGAAATGGAGAGGCACAATGCATGTTGGGACATTCACATTGCAGTGAAGTTACAGCTTATTTTTTCTATGGGACTCTGAGCGAGGGAGTCAGAGACAGTCGGTATTGTGCCTGTCAGACTGAGGAGAGAGGGAGAGAGGTGACACAGAGAAGGGTGAAAGAGGAGAGAGCCAGAGGGGAGGGAGAGAGCCAGAGGGGAGCGCTCCGCGCAACTGGCCCACTGAATAGGCCTGCTTTTCAAAGGCGCAAGGCGCTAAATTAACGCCATGTCGGAAGATAGCAGTACGCCGGTATTTAGCGCCGACACGCCCACTTTGGCCCATTCTGGGACTGCGCCACGCCCATTTGGCCTAAAGCGCATTTGGCAGCGTAAAGCCATATTGATATCGTCCCAAAACAGGCGCAAGGCACGTTTTTTTGCGTTTAAGGCCCGTTTTAGCGCCGAAGGCTTGTGGGAGAATAGGGACTGAGTCTATAAGCCCGTTTCACAGCAACCGTTTTGAGGTGGTAAAGCATCACACCTGCTTTAGCAGGTGTGTCCAATAACATGAATGAGGGCCCTGGCACATGCAGGAACACCTAAATGGAATGGAACCATAATTAATGGTATCGGTTACACCGGCTTTACTTCCTGCTTTACCACCTTGAAAACTGTTGCTGTAAAAAGGATCTATAGCTGCCTATTAAAAGACAACGGGACATTACGAGTGATTTTTCATCCTTCGGATGAGACGGTAAACCGAGGTCCTGACTCTCTGTGGTCGTTAAACATCTCATCGACACTCTTAGTTCATTGATTCAACACATGGCACCTCCATGATGCTCAATAGTAAATCTGACACCGCCCTCCTTTATATCCCTTCTACTCTCCCTTTAGAAGTTCTTAGCCCTTAATCCTGCAACAACACCACACTACAGCCACATTGACTTTCCAACTCAACAAAACATCAATCTCAGCAACAATAGGCGAATGCCATGGCTGATCCCATCAGCCTGCTCAGCAGTTCAGTAACTCCATTTTTACCAACGCACAGAGGCGATATGGAGACAGTTGACCCCAGCCTGCAAGGATCAGAAAACACATTGTATCAGCAAAGGTAACCCTTTATTTTACAGGTACCCTAGTTACATATGAACTATTTGTAATTACACATGAACACCAAATGTAATTACACAGTAATTACCAATAGTTCTAAATTACGTTCATATGTAGTTACATTGTAAGAGACCTGTAAAATGGAGTGAGTCTGTTCAACTGTAGTTCATATGTAGTTACATTGTAACAGACCTGTAAAATGGAGTGAGTCTGTTCAACTGTAGTTCATATGTAGTTACATTGTAACAGACCTGTAAAATGGAGTGAGTCTGTTCAACTGTAGTTCATATGTAGTTACATTGTAACAGACCTGTAAAATGGAGTGAGTCTGTTCAACTGTAGTTCATATGTAGTTACATTGTAACAGACCTGTAAAATGGAGTGAGTCTGTTCAACTGTAGTTCATATGTAGTTACATTGTAACAGACCTGTAAAGTGGAGTGAGACCGTTCAACTGTAGTTCATATGTAGTTACATGGTACCGGACCTGTGAAGTGGAGTGAGACCGTTCAACTGTAGTTACATGGTACCGGACCTGTAAAGTGGAGTGAGTCTGTTCAACTGTAGTTCATATGTAGTTACATGGTACCGGACCTGTAAAGTGGAGTGAGTCTTTTCAACTGTAGGTCATATGTAGTTACATACCGGACCTGTAAAGAAGCTCCTGGCTGGGACAGAGATTGCTAAAACCCAGTGGTGGATTCGAACCACTGAACTTCTGATTGCAAAGCAAGCGGCTTTAACCACTCAGCCACGAGGGCTTTCCAAATTTCATGGTGGAGTTTAAGAGGATAACTGTATGTCAGTCAGATGTAGTTGCTGTCACTTCATAGCTTTGTTATTATACACAGAGACTTGGGGGAAAATATTGATACTTTATTTAGTTGTAGGTATGATTTTGTCCAGAATTCCAATACAAAAATTTGAGTAAAAGTATTGTAGATATAGAGGTAACAGTGAAACTATAATCAAAATAGCCATTCTTCTACATTCTAATTGTTAGCTTATTGTAAATGAGTCATTTCCCCATCAATTTCCCAATTTCTCAATTTGTTGGGGACCCAGTCGAAGCCCCTCAAAGACCCCTTTGGTCAGCAGACTCCCGGATCATCTCTCCCCAAAGTCTACCCCCCCCCCCCCCAAGTCTATAAATCCCCTAATCCGCATAAGGGGGGAACTCCCCCCTATTTGATAAATAAATTGTATGCACTGTGCTCTAGAAACATTTAGTTATATTTAAAGAAAAAAAAAAAAATACATTCTAATAATTTTCTGAATTGTGGTGTAAATAGTCCCATGAGTCATTTACAGCTCATGGGGGGGGGGGGGGGGGGGGGGGGGGGCTGGCACAGTCACACTGCAGAAATGCATTCACATTAATCAATATTGCCTGTCTTTCAAGCTACAACTAACAAAGTATCAACATTTTCCCCCAAGTCTATGCTTATAATAACAAAGCTAGGAAGTGACAACTACATCTGGCTGACATACAGTTATCCTCCCAAACTCCACTAAGAAAGTTGGAAAGCCCTCGTGGCTGAGTGGTTAAAGCCGCCTGCTTTGCAATCTGAAGTTCAGTGGTTCGAATCCCCCACTGGCTTTTAGCAATCTCCGTCCCAGGCCAGAGCTAGATATGAACTACAGTTGAATATACTCACTCCACTTTACAGGTCTCTTACCATGTAACTACATATGAACTACAGTTGAACAGACTCACTCCATTTTACAGGTCCGTTACAATGTAACTACATATGAACTACAGTTGAACAGACTCACTCCATTTTACAGGTCTGTTACAATGTAACTACATATGAACATCATTTATAACTATTGGTAATTACTGTGTAATTACATTTGGTGTTCATGTGTAATTACAAATAGTTCATATGTAACTAGGGTACCTGTAAAATAAAGGGTTACCGATATGGGTTTATAAGAGCTAACAATGAGTTTTAGATGTACTTTAAAGCGATAGGCCAAATGCTTTGTTTATTGTATTGTTTGTAAACATTGGAGCAAAACAGGCTTGTGTTTTGAGGAATAACAATGGGGGAGGGTCAAAATTTAGATTCCCCCCCTTTTTTTATTTTTTGTTTTTGCTCCAAGTGAAATATGGTCACTCATGATTCAGTAGGTCACGGGTTGGCTTTGTTCCAGCCTTAAGACTTGTTATATAAGGACTTTTCTAAATGTCTATGGAGAAAATGAACGGGAAATTTACCTCTGGGACAGGAAACACCACGGAAAGTCACAGTCACTCAAAGTGACTGTTGAGCTCTATCTATACCTTTAAGGTGCTATTCTCTCATTGGCTGGAAGACAGATTTACATCATTCTTTTCAGACTGAGCCACTTCCAGCTCTTGTCTGCTGCTTCTGCAGGTGTAGGTCCCTTTGGACTAACTAAGCTTTGTCCTGTCCTATATGCCGACAATATATTCCCATGAACTCTGCAAAGGAAACAGCCCGTGGAGCGTCGGACCACAATGCTAAACGCCAAGGCAGACTGAAACTTAGTCAAGTAAAGAGACAGAGAGAGTGAAGGAAGGACAATATTTTGCTCGGGGCCGATGTGTGAGACGTCGGCATGCCTGAGACATGCCCTACACCTTGACCTCCATCCCTCCAACTTTCGATTCACAGCCCTCAGTAAAACGTGGGTGGCCATGATAAAAATAAATAAATAATCCTGTTAATGCCAAATATAAACAATCCGTTAAGTTGAAGCATTAAAGTGCAGTTCTCCACCAAGACATGTATGTGACGTGAGGCCTGTCAAAGCAATAAGCTCATGCATTCTGACATTGTAATAATCAGCGCTGAACAAAACTTTGTTTGTGTTTGTTAAAGTTTGATAGCCAATTTGGCCAGTAAGCAGGCAACGTGAAACCCATTCATCAACCCAGTGCACTGATGACTGGCCAGCCTGCTGCTACTGTACTTCCCCTTCTTCGAGCGCTGTCCAAGGTGCTGAAGGCCGACGGCGGTCCAGGCACACAGTTGGTTTATTGAAGATGTGGAGCAGGTGGTATCTTGCAATTAGCTCTCATGTTGTGCACCTGCATCAGCTCTATTTAACAGCTCTCTCCACAGACTGAAGCTTGAACACACTGACCATCACTGTGTCTCAATGCCACGGATCCTTCCTCTGCAGGACTTGTCCACTTCCTAGTCACGTCCAATGGGAAAATTAGCAAATTAGCTTGGCTACAAAATGTTGTGATACATGACATCAGACGTTTCTTGGTAAATGTTATATGTATGTGTATCTGTCCCTATCCAAATGAATGATAAAACAAACAAAAATACCATCATCAGATTTCAGATTTCACCAAAGTGTCTAGCTTATTGATAAACAAGTTGGCATTAAAACGTTTGCTGGCACACTACAGTGAGAACATATTCACAAATGACAAAAGAGACTTGCATTTAAATGTGTACATTTGCTGATTGTCATTTTTAAAAGACCCAGCTGGCAGCAATCATTTCATCCGTGCGCATAGAATTGCGTACTTCACGTGCGCTGAGTGCACACATGGGCATCCTCGACATTTCTCTCCTGAGGATGCAGTCGTTTGTAGGATTGGGACACTGGAACAGTATTCTGGCAGGCTCCCATGATGTAACATCCTTGAAATTCAGCCAAAATGAGGATCCTTCCTTGACTTTGAGAAACGCCCCTCGTCTCCTGCCACGGATCTGCCCTGTTTGTCTGCCCTGCCTGGACCCGTCTGCCTGCCTGGTTTAGTGAGTTTGCCTTTACATGGAAGCGCCCTGCTTTTGTTCGATTCTGAAAACCATCGACGTTAAATGAAGTCTTAGACTATTTTCAATAATGAAGACTACTTAACAGCAACGCCCAATCTCGTCATATCACAGTGCACGCCCCCTTTCTTTGAGGTCGTATAACCTATTCATTGTTAGGCTCGCCCCCTTTCTCTGATGCTGTCCCCTCACCCATTCACAGTTTACCACACATGTGGCAATAACCAATCAGCCCAAGGTATTCCTCTCCAGCTGATCCCAATCACCTAATCAGCGTAGTATATCAGGGTCCATGTTTACTCTGTTTGCTATGTGCTGTGTATGTGTCATTCTCAGTTGCTGATCATCATCGCTGAAGCAGTTGTTTTGCCCCACCTCCTCCCCTGACACCACCATCGGTCATGACTCCTGATAGAAGAATTCCCTATGGGGGATTTCCTATCCTATTCTTCACTGACGACGCCCTCTCATCATCTCAGGAGAGCGTCATCATATCATGGAGTCATACGCCAAAATTAATATGTTGTCTCATTAAAGCTTGTTATACTTTCTACTAGTCTCTCATTATTGAAATACAGTAAGTAACTCTGAACCCTGCTTTCCCCCTGTGTTGGATGCGAACTTTAAGTTAAAAGCCTTGTTTCCTGATTTTTAAGTGACTGTGCATTTATTCCTGGGACTCGAACCCACCACTGTTCACTTTTGTTACATTTTGAGTCAGTAAAGACTTTGAAACCTTTCCACTGTCTCCATCTCTGCATTCTTGGGTCCAGCCTTCTACACAGGCGTTACACTTGCACTGTTGAATCTTGTGAGTACAATGACCTTGAACGGTATCTGAAATGCTGTAAAGTGGGTGTGTATTTCTCTTTGCAAAATTACTTTTGTTTCTCAATATGAATATGTCACACAACTCTCTGCTCTTCAAAAGCATAATTCACCTGATGCTATCACATTTCATCATGGTGTTGTAAATGTCATTCTGTTCAAATCAAGTCAGATGTACCTGTCTGAGAAGTGTGTATTTAATGAAACTCAAGCCATAAATCTTTTTCTATTATTTCAACTGTCATTGTAATCTTACATTTATGCACCTCAGTTTCCACGATGTCATGTGATGAGAGAACTTGATTGTTTTCTTCATCTATTACTTTGCATGGACAGTGAGGTAATAGGTATGGTGATATAATAGCTGATTTTCTTCATGGCCATAAGACAACATACTCATTTCAATAATAAATCAAGCGGTGCTTATACGCTATGTTTGCTAATGGTTCAGTTGCTAATGTTAACTAATTTAGCAAAACCAAGGAGCCTAACATGACGGTAGTCTCCATAGGGGAAATGAAGACAGCTGATGAACTAGGCAGCCAGAGAGCGGAGATCACATTCAATTAAACTAAACGGTAATTAATGTTGCCACAAATGCGTTATGGGACTGTACAATAATATGGTCTTGTCCTATATAAGTATTTCTTGTTGGTACACTTTATGCTGTTAAAGCAGGGGTGGCCAAACTTTTTTGGTTGTGGGCAGCATACAGAAAAATATAAGGAATCAACAATAATAAGCGTAGCAGTTTTCAACCTGTTTAGACTGAAAGCGGGGGAGAAATAGACCAGAAAACCCTTGTGCCATAACATTTTTAATTTCCACCTAAATAAATATATGACACATAGTTGATTGATGTGCTCACCTATTACAATGGGTATTTCTGTATGTTTTCAAATATTTTCCTGTGCCAACAGAGATAATTTCACCAACATTCAGTATTAAAAATGTAAAAAAAATATATAGACCTTAAAAATTAAAAAAAAAATATATATAGACCAGGCCAGGGTACCCAAGTAACCCATTTTCAATGGTTTTACATGGTAAAAACGGCAGAGAGGCAAAAAAAAGAGCAAAAAGCAAAAATAATAATATACATTATATATATATATATATATACAGTATATATATATATATATATATATATATATATATATATATATATATATATATATATATATGAGAGCGAGCCTGCAATCAGATGCAGATCAGTGACACCATGTTCAGCTTCTTTTTCTCGCGATATGAGATTTCATCTCAACGATACATATGGCTCAATTCCACCACATTTTACAGCCCTGCACAGCCCGTCACCACTCGGCTCTACTTGCTTCAACCCGATGGACGTTCTGCTTCGACCGCCTTTCATCTGCCCCCGCCCACACCTGGTCGTCCAAGCGACCGCATATCTGCCCTCCACCCATGTCCCGAAATATGCTATAACATAACGTTACAATTAAATCCATACACAGAACTTTTAAACTGTTTATGAAATACTGGTGCCTCTAAATGACCTACAGTGTGTGTGTGTGTGTGTGTGAGAGAGAGAGAGAGAGAGAGAGAGAGAGCAGTGCTGGCATGATCACAGTCCTTGATCCTGGCCTGAGCAGCCAGCTCATAGCATCACAGCATGTTGGGCGGGTGTTACAGTGTACATGGGCAAAAGTGACAATCGACCAGGAGAATGGATATCACTTTGTTGTTAGTCAAAACTCACAAGCGCTGCTAAAGGGGCGGGCACGAGGGACGGGGTTTGCGCTAGAGTGAAGCCTCTACCCCCGCGGCCTCTCACCAGGCAAAACCGCGGCTTCACCAAGCGCCTGCGGCCTAGCGGAGCCGACGCAGCACTAACTACACAAGCGC
This sequence comes from Poromitra crassiceps, assembly GCF_964638095.1. NCBI lineage: Eukaryota > Metazoa > Chordata > Actinopteri > Beryciformes > Melamphaidae > Poromitra > Poromitra crassiceps. The sequence goes on along the minus strand of NC_139625.1, from coordinate 19,738,957 downwards.
TTCAGAGCAGCGGACTTTTGGACAATTGAAACCACCGCGCTGATTTTATTTCACCAGAGGCGAAGGCAGCAAAACAAAAGACTGATGGAAGAGCATAATAGAAGAGAAGAGTAGGTAAGTAAACTGGTATGCAGCGCTGCATTGACAGTCAGTAGGATAGAGAGTAAACACGATTCTGCCTGACCAATCAGTCGTCTACAATGTTTTCACGTCACCGTATGAACCCGGGTTCGCAGAATAGAACCCCGACGAGGCAGGTACTAAAAGTAGCACGACTCAGCCCCAAATCAAAGCGAGCTGGGCCGGTTTATACCGGTGGGATGAGACCAAAAGTCGAGTCGAGCGGAGCGGGACCGCGCTACTAGCTGCGGTGGGATTGGGCCAATATTGTCACGTTTTGATATCGCGATATATTGTGGGACGATATATTGTGACATCCCAGGTGTTCACACATTGTTCCGTTTCAAAAATCTCAATCATTATTCCCACAATTAGCCATAAACGGATATTGACAAACTCCTGTTTATCCTGATTGGCAGATAGAGGCCAGTCATCAGTTCCCGCCTTCGTCTTGCATTGGCAAGGTTCTCTAATGGGGACAAAGCTGATATTATATTGTCCCAGGCCTTATGCCCACAACTGTATATTGTGAGCCATAATAGCTTATTGATTGAAACCATACAGTGTACGTCCAGCTGACGTCTAGGTTACATACACCTGTTAGTCAACCCCCCTTTGCCTGCTGCAGTCAACATGCCGGGCCATTTAAATCACACATTACGTTTGGGCCAGACGAGTTCATGTTTGAAAGTAAATGTGTGCACGAATGGCTTCATCCATCCTCCTAATGATGGAGGGAAGTTAGGTGAGCTGCAATCATCTCACGCTACTTGAAAGGAAAGACTCATTAGCGTCGTTTTTTTCTCTGGCGCTTCAGAGGGTTATTTGAATCATTACATATCATGGTACTTCACTTGGGAGCTCTTTCAATCATCACCTCTTTCAACCGTACCATTAAAGTAGTGCATGTTCTTCTTTTAGGAAGGAAATGGCTCCACTTTTAGACACATGGCTTACATTACATCACCTTTGGGAGCAGCAACTCTCGTATGAAGCTGCTGTATGTGTTCACCCATTATTCTACCTCAATATCCTCCCTTTCTTCTTGGCATTTACATTTCACTGCTTATGATAACCATGTTATTATATGAAAGAAAATGATCACATAATCACCAATGAATATGACCGTTATAGCCAGTCAAGGTAGAAATACTCAGAACTCTTTTGAGTTTTGTAATTTTAATAGGCATCTCGCGTGCTATGCGCGCTCGATGCCTAGGCTCCGCTGCTGTGCGGCCTCGCCCGTAGCTCAGCCTCGACTGCTCTGTGTGTGTTTGTGTGTTGCTCACTAAGTGTTATTGCATCAGTGATGTCACAATGCCTCCTTGTGTGTGTGTGCCCCATTATGATATCACCTTATGTAGCTCCGCCCACTTGATCCAGTTGTGTTATGACTTCCTGTTCAAAACACCGTCTGTTTTACCTGGTCACTAGTACTGTACTGTCACAGGAAGTGTAAACACAACAGGAAGTAACTGGCTGACCCCCTGTGTTGGAACATAAGATGAATAGTTACATGGGTTTTATTTCAACAAAGCTATGATGACAAAATGACTGCCTTGGTAGCTCTAGTATTAAGTATCTTCAACGGCAATTACCCATGCTATCTTACAGACCTTAACTGAATATGCCTCCAATCATGGTCAAGCTTCTGATTGTCAGGTTAGTGCAGAGGAAAATCTTTTTTTTTAGCAGTGTGTGTGTGCGCGTGCGCGCGCATGTGCTCGTGCACACTACAGCAGACATGTTTGTCAGTTTCATCCTGTGTACATATCGATTGGGGTTAACCAGCAATGAAATTGTATTTTCTTGTTCCATTACAGTATGCTCATTGCTTCCGCCTACAACAGCTGTGGCCGGAGGCTATATTCCGGTTGTCCGTCCGTCCTTCCTTCCCATTCTCGTTAACGCAATATCTCAGGAACACCTGGAGGGAATTTCTTCAAATTTTGGCACAAAAGTCCACTTGGACTCACTTGGACTGGGATGAGGCGACAGCTTTGTGTGTGGCAACAGCTTATCCAGTGCACCACCGTGCCTCATCCACTTGAGCACCTTGACCGGAACCTTCTTAACAGGCATTGGTTTCAGATGATGCGGAGACTATACTACTTGGGTTATATACAACTTATAGTGTATTACTTTTCATAGGTTTTAGTACAGACAGTGAATGTGAACAGCCTGGTGTGCATGCACGTTCATGTGTGTGTGTGTGTGTGTGTGTGTGTGTGTGTGTGTGTGTGTGTGCGCGCGCGCGTGTGCAGCCATTACATATTTGCTGTATCATTCCTGCCTGTCTTAAGAAACAGCCTAGGAGCCAGTCTCACCAATTTGACAACATGCTGATCTGATACACAATCTCCATTGTGCTGTGACTTCTATTTGACTGCGTGTGTGTGTGTGTGTGTGTGTGTGTGTGTAGGTTGTTGTCACCTGATAGAACATTGCTTGTCGTCTGTTCCGTCTGCAAACCTGTACATGCTCTGACAAGCTGTTAGCTTTTAGATATCCGCTCATCGAAAAGGCAGAGGACACAGATCGACTCCGCCACGCTGAGGGATTTGCACGTTGCGCGCACGCACGCTATATCTGATATCTGTACAGTGCGAAACGGAGATAGTCTGGCAAGCGAGACTACAGGCATAGTTATGAGAGAGAGAGAACGTCTCAAGGTCGATAGCGGTTCAAAGCTGGTGAAACGTACACGCATGCATGCACACACACCCACACCCACACACACACTCACACACACACACACACTCACACACACACACACACATGCGCGCATGCACAATTGAAGGAACATCTGGAAATGAATGGAGAATTCACTTCCTCACAGGCAAGACACACATTTAAATTTCTTTATTTGGATTTTCAATTAAGGACATAATCACATCAAAGTCACTGGTCACTGAGCAGCTCCACTGGAGCGGTTGGAGTTAAGGGCACCTCAGTGCTGGTAATGAGGGGCTTTTTCACTTTGCCCACTCCACCCTCAGATCCTGCTGGTCCTGGGATTAAACCAACAACCTTCCAGCTCGCTTCTCTAACCTTTAGGCCACCACTGCCTAATAACAATCATTGACATAATGCATTTCTTGGCTCCCTAACCCTAATGTTAAGCACCACAACTAAAAGCCTAACCCCAAACCTAAACCCACTTCTAACCTACGTAACCCTTAAAACCAAGTCTTCAAACAGCCATTTGAAGGTGTGTGAGAAAGTGAGGACCGGCCAAAATGTCCTCATTTCAGTGCAGGTACAGGTATACTGTATATACTGTATTATAAAACGGCTCTCTCAAATCAAGCAATCTGATTGGTTCACAGCCATTGTATAATTCCAGTAACCGAGTTCAATAACCCATGGCCATGGGTTATTGGTTGCCATGGCAACTCTCTTACTAAAAGGCAGCCCTGCGCTCGAGCTCCGTGTTGGGCTTTCCAGAAAGCTCTCGGCTTCACAGCAAGCGCCAGGATTGGCCAATGTCAACTTCAGTCTCCAGAACGATCCAATCAAATCACCCGCACGTCTATCTTCTTGCTAGAGGTCTCGCCTTACAGTAGTGTCAAAACAAAAAGCTACTTGCTTGCAGCCAGACGCATGATGGCGCAACTCTCTTATGGCTTTGGTTACCTCAAAAACAAAATGGCGGAGACAGTTTTCAGATCCTTGTGAATCGATCTTATCTTATAACTTTACTAATACTTCGCAGAAAATGATGTTTTGTACAAGAATAGACGCGGGCTAATGTCTTAACCCCTCTCTCGCGCGCCCTCACTCTTAATCCCGCAAGACGTAACGTTACTTGGTGTCGGCATACGGCTCTGGTGTCGAAGCTCTCAGAAAGCGCCAGGATTGGCCAATGTCGACTTCAGTCTCCAGAACGATCCAATCAAATCACCCGCACGTCTATCTTCTTGCTAGAGGTCCCGCCTTACAGTAGTGTTTCAACTGACTCTATCAGAATAAAATGCCAGTCGGACTTATAGTATTATTATTATTATATTATTATACTTGGAAACCGTTTTATAAAAGCAATATAGCACTCGAGCAGCGTGTGTTGTGGAATATATCCCGCTGATAAGCTGTTATCCCACTCGGCCTGTGGCCTCGTGGGATAACAGCTTATCAGCGGGATATATTCACCACAACATACTTGCTCTCGTGCTATATTGCTTAAATATACAGTATAGTACAGGTACAGGTATACTGTAAAACTCAAAGGTTCTCACTATAGATACCTATACAAGCACACACACATAAGGAGTGACAGTCTCGGTATAAGCCGCTGCTTGAAAGTGATATCATTCTCCTCCAGTGTAATTAAATGCAACTTGTGAGTCGTGGCGCTGCACAGCATACAATTTCATCTGCCTCTAAGGACACTGTACATCACATGAGAGAGAGAGAGAGAGAGAGAGAGAGAGAGAGAGAGAGAGAGAGGGAGGAGGAAACCAAAACAAAAGTGATGCTCACTGCATCTCTCGCTCCGCAGAGCTCAACTGGTAAACACGCCTATATATATTATATTATATTTCACCTATATTGCTTTTGACAATGAAACAACGCCTGGCTGGCCTTCTGCTATACGAGGTCTTAAGGTATGATCACTGCTTTCCTGTAATCTCTCCTCCGAGGGTGTTGTCGTATGCTCCCGAATACATCTGACCCAGAAACCAGCATGGTGATGATGGATGTAATTAACACGTTGGCGAGACTGTTTATACCCCCGTTTACCCTCCACCCACTCGCCCCCTTTTCTCTCGTTAACCCCTCGCGGGCGACCCATCTCTCAAAGTGGCTGAATACTTTAGTCGTCTCTCCGTCACAAGCCCCCTCTCTCCCACCCTCTCCAGCTATCTAGCTTTTTTCTTTATCTCACTCTCTTCCTCTGCCTTTATCTAGCTCTCCCTCTCTCTCTCTCTCATTTCCCCAATCTCTCCCCTTCCTTTCTCAATCCAGAAACTGCCCCTCTTTCTCCCCACCTATATCTAGCTCACCCACATCATATCTCTCCTCTATCTAGCTCTCTCTCCTCTCTCTGCATTTCACACATACACACACTAGCTCATACACACACAGACACACACACACAGAGACATGCACAGACACACACACACACACACACACACACACACACACACACACACACACACACACACACACATACGCCCACACATTGCCGTTTCCTCGGTTCAACAGCACCACCCAGTGCCTCCTGCCTGCCATGGGCCTGCTGCATAACCATTGTTGATGAGGTTTTCAGTTTGAACATCTGCTCATATCTCATTTTATTCTCCCCTCCCTCATTAAGGCTGTTACATTTTATTGATGTCAGCTTTGCCCGCCTATCGATGATTTATATGTGTGCCCACCATAATAAGTTTGATTAATTGAACAAGACTCGCTCGGCTGAGGTGCCTTCTGGGTTCTACTGTAGCACCGGCTTCCTCTTTCGTGATAACAATAAACTGTGGGGGGGGGGAATATCATTCTTGCCGGGACAACAACTGGTTTTAGGGCCGATAAAGCGAAGCATAAACAGACGCCAAAGGCAAGAAGGGTGTGATCAAATCAAAGTCACTTGTAGACTTGAGGTCTGACTTGATGCCACTTCCTAAATCAATTCATAGCCATTGTTGTTTCTTTAATGTCAGTGCAACACGTGTTAAGTGTTCATCACGGATTCCACAAAACAACATAGATGGTTTTTTTCCTATATTTCCATTTTCTATTTTCAAGTCTTAAGTCTCAACAGTGAGTAAATTCTCCTGATTAAAGTCCCCCTCCAGTCACTTTTCCTACCTGTATACAGTAAGCATTGGTGTTCTATGAAAACATTCGGTAACCCTTTATTTTACAGGTACCCTAGTTACATATGAACTATTTGTAATTACACATGAACACCAACTGTAATTACACAGTAATTACCAATAGTTCTAAATGACATAACAGACCTGTAAAATGGAGTGAGTCTGTTCAACTGTAGTTCATATGTAGTTACATTGTAACAGACCTGTAAAATGGAGTGAGTCTGTTCAACTGTAGTTCATATGTAGTTACATTGTAACAGACCTGTGAAATGGAGTGAGTCTGTTCAACTGTAGTTCATATGTAGTTACATTGTAACATACCTGTAAAGTGGAGTGAGACCGTTCAACTGTAGTTCATATGTAGTTACATGGTACCGGACCTGTTAAGTGGAGTGAGACTGTTCAACTGTAGTTCATATGTAGTTACATGGTACCGGACCTGTAAAGTGGAGTGAGTCTGTTCAACTGTAGTTCATATGTAGTTACATGGTACCGAACCTGTAAAGTGGAGTGAGTCTTTTCAACTGTAGGTCATATGTAGTTACATGGTACCGGACCTGTAAAGAAGCTCTGGCCTGGGAGAGAGATTGCTAAAACCCAGTGGTGGATTCGAACCACTGAACTTCTGATTGCAAAGCAGGCGGCTTTAACCACTCAGCCACGAGGGCTTTCCAAATTTCATGGTGGAGTTTGGGAGGATAACTGTAGGTCAGTCAGATGTAGTTGCTGTCACTTCATAGCTTTGTTATTATACACAGAGACTTGGGGGAAAATATTGATACTTTATTTAGTTGTAGGTATGATTTTGTCCAGAATTCCCATACAAAAATTTTAATAAAAATATTGTAGGTATAGAGGTAACAGTGAAACTATAATCAAAATAGCCATTCTTCTACATTCTAATTGTTAGCTTATAGTCCCATGAGCCATTTACAGCTCATGGGGGGGGGGGGGGGGGGGGGTTGTCACAGTCACACTGCAGAAATGCATTCACATTAATCAATATTGCCTGTCTTTCAAGCTACAACTAACAAAGTATCAACATTTTCCCCCAAGTCTATGCTTATAATAACAAAGCTAGGAAGTGACAACTACATCTGACTGACATACAGTTATCCTCCACTAAGAAAGTTGGAAAGCCCTCGTGGCTGAGTGGTTAAAGCCGCCTGCTTTGCAATCTGAAGTTCAGTGGTTCGAATCCACCACTGGCTTTTAGCAATCTCTGTCCCAGGCCAGAGCTTCTTTACAGGTCCGGTACCATGTAACTACATATGAACTACAGTTAAATAGACTCACTCCACTTTACAGGTCTGTTACAATGTAACTACATATGAACTACAGTTGAATAGACTCACTCCATTTTACAGGTCCGTTACAATGTAACTACATATGAACTACAGTTGAACAGACTCACTCCATTTTACAGGTCCGTTACAATGTAACTACATATGAACTACAGTTGAACAGACTCACTCCATTTTACAGGTATGTTACAATGTAACTACATATGAACATCATTTATAACTATTGGTAATTACTGTGTAATTACATTTGGTGTTCATGTGTAATTACAAATAGTTCATATGTAACTAGGGTACCTGTAAAATAAAGGGTTACCAAACATTCTAATATCTATATATCTAATATCTTGTGTTGCCGCACGTTATCTGATTTGGCCAAAGAACTTACATTGATAAGAACCGAAGGCTAATATTGATTGAATATTTTATTGTATTGAATATCTTGATTGTGAATTGAATTGGCAAAAAAACAACAACAACAAAACAGAACAGTGTCTCTTGCCTTCATTAAACTCTTTGTCTGCTATACAACGGAACTGGGCGGCCATAATGTTTCCAATCATATCTGCGTAAAAACGTTTAGAATCCACAATATTTCAATATTATCAACAAACCGGCCAATAGATACAGTCTTCACTGTACAGTAGGGTGCAGATTCTACAACGTCTTATGATAGTAAATTGGTTCAAATCACCTTAATATCAGTGGAGGAAAAACCAATATTGGCGATCATCCCTTCAATCGCCAATATATGATTTGATCGCCAATACCGACTCGCTCATCCCTAGTAGACAGGTTTCTATTAATTCCTAAATCATCTGACCTCCCTCATTATTGTTACACTGGTATGTCTTTTTAAGCATTATTTATCGAGGGAAAGTCAACTGAGGATACTCGCTCTTTTCCGGCCACGCCCTCCTTCACATACAGTTGTATCCATTCACACCTGGGAGGTTCCCAGTAAAACCACAGTGTTCTGCCAAGGTTCACTGCTGTGCTCTATGGCACCACTGCTGTGGGGAAACTGTGAGGAATTGCCGAAGAGACATCGGGCCCTCTCGTTGAAGCCACGCTAATTAGCGGCTGTGGTGTGGCAGCGCAATTAGCGCTATCCCTTTAATGCCGTTTGCGTGATACATGCCGTAATCTCCATGGGCAATTTGAACAACTCAACACCGCATCATCTCATACCAATAACACTGTTAAAAACAACTGTGATTTGCAGCTTTTAATTGATGCAATTCTGGTTATTTGGTTGACTGGTAAATAGAAACGTGTTTGCCATGGGGAAACCAGGTTTGATTGAGAAAAATACTTTTGCAAGTAGGCTACAATGTCCTTGGCTCTGTGCGTTCTGCAGAGTGTAAATGCTGGTTTCTGAATTAATTTCCATTCCCCCCTCTTTGTATCTGTTTCTGTTTATTTGTTCACAGCAAATCTGACAGGTCTAGTTGAATAATTTGTTTTATTCTCAGTAGGCTATAATTTTCTTTTATTTCCACCGGGCCGTTCATGTTCTTTCTCTCCCTCTCTCCCTCTCTCTCTCTCTCTCTCTCTCTCTGTCTCACACACGACAATACGAGACGATACCATGATACGCGCAATGCAGCACAAGTTGGCTCGCAGGCACAAAACGCAAATAGCGTGGGTTCGAAGATAGGGCCCATCATGTATATAATATATATATAATATTCACACTATAAAGGTAAAGTCCCAACGATTGTCACACACCTGAGTGTGCAAAATTTGTTCTCCGCATTTGACCCATCCCCTGGTGGAGTGGTGAGCAGCAGCAGTGCCGCGCTCGGGAATCATTTGGTGATCTAACCCCCCAATTCCAACCCTTTGATGCTGAGTGCCAAGCAGGGAGGCAATGGGATCGGCCGGGGATCGAACTCAAACCTCCCAGTCTCAGGGCGGACAATCAAACCACAAGGCCACTGAGCTATGCAGGTGGAAATGTGTTTGATGCTGGATGGAAAACATTTCAACAGACTTATTTTATTTTTTAGCTTTACTTTTAGCTTTACAGAAGCTTCTTTCTCGATTCTGTTCTGCCACTATATTGATGGCAGAAAACGCCATTTCCTTGACAGGTGAACCCTGTACCACCTTAATTAAAATTTGAATGCAGCGCAGCTAAAAAAAACATCACATTATTATTTGAGCCTTGGAGTGAGGCTACATCATCAACTGAGTTACACATGTTTACAGCAACAGTTCTAAAAGCACCCCCCCCCCCCCCGTTCTTTGATGTGTTTACCTTCCCTCCAGCTCCCAGCTTAGCTTGTCACACACACACACACACACACACACACACACACACACACACACACACACACACACACACACACACACACACACAGGTTTCCATCACATCATCCTCCAGCCTGGCACAGGTGCCCCTCATCCCGCTCCTCAGCCCTGCAGTGTTTCTCCCTCCACTCTATGCCAGATCATAGCCTCAGCTTCACGTAGCTACAGTCTATGCTTTCAGCCATTCCAACCATTCAGTATCCTAGTTGTTTTGCTTGTCTTTCTGCTTTGTCTGATCCTGTGTCTCTGGTCCCTTTCATTCACGTCTGCCCGTCTTCTGTTCCTCGCCTAGTCTGCCACGTGTGTCACCTGCAAAGCTCCCCAGGCCTGGAGCCTGGAGCACCCCCCCCCCCCTCCCCCCGCCCCACCACCACTACCTTGAAATTAATTATTAGTGTATTAACGCCAATGAAAACGTAACACAAGCTTTTAACACATAATCGATTTTAGCCAAAGCTTCAATAACAGAGCTCAGCTGACAGTTTAACCTGCAAATAAAAACTATAAAAAATATTAAATAAAAAATACAATAGGCTACAGCATATAGGCCTAGCTTCTCCAACCCCCTACCACAGTCCAGCCGTTTGTTCCAGGCCAGTGATGTCCCAACAATCTACAACGAGTGATGTAGGATCCTCATTGCAGCCTCACTTGGTGTTGTTGCTTCTCACAGGAATGGTGTCCCTGTAACAGAGAGCCCAACATGAGCATGAGCGCCTGGCCAATCCCGGCGCTTGACTGCTGCGTAGGCGGGCACAGGGCGTGGTTTTTGCGGAACCTATCTGCGATTCGAAATAACGCATACCGGACAGACAGAGAAACTTGGACAATGTTACGTTATTATTTCATTATTTAAACAGACAAACACAAACAAGTCATCCAAGTCATCACCTCTCAAGTCAAGTCAAGTCTCGAGTCTTTAACTTTCAAGTCCAAGTAAGTCTCAAGTCATTTATGTTTTTGTCAAGTCAAGTCACAAGTCATCAAAACAGGGACTCGAGTCGACTCGAGTCCAAATCACCAAGTCTCAAGTGCCCATCTCTGGGACAGGGCATCCCGGTGGCTCACCTGGTAGAGCATGTACCACAAATGTTTAGTCCTTCGCACGGCCGACCCGGGGTTTGAATCCAACATGCGGTCCTTTGCCGCATGTCATCCCCTCTCTCTCCCCAGCTTTCCTGTCTGACTACTGTCCTATCAAATAAAGGCAAAATGTCAAAAAGAAATCTAACAAAAACACAAAACTCAAGTTCAGAAATAAATGAGGAGACTTTGGTCCTGAGAGTGTTCTGCTTGTTTTGGATGCATGGACGCCTTGGATCTTGGTTTTCGATTGAATGGATATTGTTGGAAATTTTGAACTGTAACTCTTTCCCCTCTTCAGTTTGGATTGGAGTCAAATGAACGTGAGCCGCGGTGGAAACTCGAGAGCCATCACAGTCGTAGAAGTGGTAGGCAATATGTTTGTCTTGATCCTGTCTGTGTATTTGTTTCTAGTTTGTACCATTGAGCACAGTTTGTAAGTGCTGCCACGTCATGTACGTGGGCTGGTTTGACTGCTTAAAGCTGTGGCTCTGTTCAGTTGAAAAATCACATTGCTGAGTGCTGATAAGGGCTATTGTGAATGTGGTTTATCTGAGTGGTGGCGTTTATTTGTTTTTTGTTTTATTTGTGCATGTTGGAAAATAGCAAAATGAGTGAACTGAGTTGTATGCCTCTATACCTCGCTGTGCTTTTCATCTGTTTTGGAGGACAAGTGCAAATGCTATAGCATCATCTACATGCCTCGCTAGCAGGCAAGTCTTTCAATTCAGTCCATAACATAAGGATCACCAACATATGTTGTGATTTTCTGCATGCTTTCCTCCATGTCGTTCATTCTGCTTTTCGCTGCCATTAGTGTATAAGAAACTATTGCAAAATTGGAAAAATAAAGAAGTACGTTAATTTAATTTTTTTTAAACATTAATGAAATATTACTTAAGTATAGAGAGGACAATGTCAGAAGACAGCAATAAAGAGAAACAATTTCACATGATATGGAATTCAATTTATGATGCCTTGTAGCCTGTGTGTGTGTGTGTGTGTGTGTGTGTGTGTGTGTGTGTGTGTGTGTGTGTGTGTGTGTGTGTGTGTGTGTGTGTGTGTGTGTGTGTGTGTGCGCATGTGCAGCCATTACATATTTGCTGTATCATTCCTGCCTGTTTTAAGAAACAGCCTAGGAGCCAGTCTCACCAATTTGACAACATGCTGATCTGATACACAATCTCCATTGTGCTGTGACTTCTATTTGACTGCATCTTTGTGTGTGTGTGTGTGTGTGTGTGTGTGTGTGTGTGTGTGTGTGTGTGTGTGTGTGTGTGTGTGTGCGTGTTTGAGTGTGAGAGAGAGAGAGAGAGAGTATGTGTGTGTGTGTGTGTAGTTGTGGAAATAGTGTGGGGATAATAAGTGTGGATGATGGTATGGGCGGGGACATTATGTTGTTATGTCGACTAATATTTGATTGCATACTTGTGAATGTACAACTTAACAATGTCAAAGCACGTTTTGTTTTCATGTAACCTGTCCTGACCCTTATTCTCAGTCAATAAAAATAATTATATATAAAAAAAAAAATCTGCTTTTCGCTGCATGGCACCGACACTGTGGAATAAGCTCCCTTTGAACATCAAGTCTGCCAACACCTTACAGACTTTTAAGGCCTTGCTCAAAACCCACCTTTTCGCTCTAGATGATCACTGAGTTACTTTGCTGTTGTGTTGTGCGTCTGAGGTGTACTTATGTTCTCTGTCTGTCCGTCTGCCTGGTTCCCTGTCTCCATTGTCCTGTCTATTCATTTCTTTTCTTTTTTTTCCCTCGGGCTGCGCCCCAGACCAATGTAAAAGTTGGCTGAGGGGCGCAATATAAATGAAAATATATCATATCATATCATATCATGACCTCTTTGTCTTTGACGTCATCAGAATCACATCGTTGCAAACAAGCTATTCCACATGCTAACTCTGGTTTGGCTTCAGCTTTTCCTCTGCTCCCCCCCCCCGCCGCCCCCCGGTGCATGCCAGTTGCCGGCCCGGTCCCCCATCCCAGTCCTCCCGTTTTTATTGTTATCCTGTCTCCTCGTCTCCGCACTTTGGATTGCACCTCATTAGCATCTATTGTTATCCTGTCTCCTTGTCTCTGCGCTTGCGGGATCGCACCTCATCATTAGCATAGAAACGTAACAAGTGCTTTGCTTTCAATACAATACCTTATTGTCCCTCAAGGGAAATTTGTTATCACAGCTTTGCAGGCCTCACATACATGCATAGATATGTATAGTATCCAGATTTACATTTGGCTTTTTATCCCCATTTCCCGGTCTATTGGAAAATGTATATTTCCGGGGAATGTAAAGATTTATCGTGTTTCGACATTCACCTTAACTCATTCACTGCCAAAGACGTCTTTGACGTGTTATCAGGAATAGCCCTCCCCGCCAATGACGTGTTTGACGTGTTTTTGTTTTTATTAGTGCAGCGCGTAGTTCAAAGACTTCCCCAGCCTGTGACATGGTATCAGGTCCCTGCCTCAAAGTCAAGCCGACAACACGTTATCAAACACATACCGCAGCTGTTGTTTTGAAATGGAAGAGGAGGAGAAAACGGAGAAACGCTGCCTGTTGCAGAGAGGAGAAACGCCATTGAAACGCCCCTGCAACGCCTTGCTGCAGGGCGAACCTGGATTGAGTTGTTCGCGGTAGTCAAACCCGTGACGAACATGATCGATCCGGTTCCAGCGCCTGGTCCCAAAGCCAAGCCGGACCCGTTCCTGTGTCGCAGCATTCGTCCCAGCCCGAACGAGAGGAGGAAAACGATGCAGAGGCAGAGGAGGCTAGACGCTGATCTCAGACCAGTTTGGTGTTCCCCCCCTATGCTAATTTGCGGGGCGATCAATAGTGCTCCCTGGAAAGGAGGTGCGATCCAGCAGCAGCTGTGGACAGAACTCTCTCTCTGTGTGTGTGTGTGTGTGTGTCTGTGTGTCTGTCTGTCTGTCTGTCTGTCTGTCTGTCTGTCTGTCTGTGTGTCTGTCTGCACACTCACTCACACTGAGTAAACTGTATTGTTGAATGTAAAAAAAGCACTTCATGTATATATATATATATATATATATATATTTATTTTTTTTGTCATTTGTGTCATAACGAATAATATTTACATGTCTGATGTCAATACAGTTCAAAATAAAAGAATTGAGAGCGAGTTCTGCCTGAGATTGTGTCTTTTACAAAAATGGCCTTTTCTGCTGTTTCTCTTCTCAGAGAGACCTTTTTGGTGAAAACAGGGTGTATATAAATGGCTATAAGTAGAGTACAGAACATGCTAAAAGCTCACTTTTTTTCCCTGGTGAACCCAGAGACGTACATCTTCATTTTGAGGTATTGCAAATCACTTTGGTGCTAATAGATAATTTACTGTGGGTCTTGAAAGATGACCAACAATTATGAAAATCTTTGGCCTGTGCTAAATATTGGCAGTCCTAAACTGGCCATGAATAAGTTAACATAATATAAGCCACAGAGCCTACAACATATAACACACAGCACATTGAGTGTTTGTTCCAGGTCAGAGACCTGTACCTGCGCCCCGATGGGAGGAGTGAGAAAAGTGGATTGAGGGGGAGTATGGTGAGTGCTTTGTTCATTAGGGCTCTGTTGTTGAGGTCTGAGGAGTTTTGTGTGGGAAGTCCAACGATTTCTGAGGCGTTATGTGTGATGTGGGTGTTAGCTTAGCTTCAACTTTATTGTCCCTGGGGGGAAATTTATCATGGGCACAGTACACGGCTGCTTCCTATAAAACATTAGATAAATCACACAACATAAAGTAGAAGCAAATTGTTAGGGCTTCACATACATAAAAACAACGACATAATAAGGACTGTTTACATTACCAACATGAAGGCTTAGCCAAGAGACTGTAGATTTAGACCTATAGGTCAGCTGACTGTAAAGGAGGCCTACTGAGTGCTAAAGTGCGTGTGTGTTATTGCACATTGTCCTATTGCACACTGTAAAGTGGTAAGTGCTGGTGTTTACTGCACATTGCCCTATTGCACTAACTAGGCCTAGTATCAGAATTCAGCTGACTGTAAAGGGCTGAGTGCTAAAGTGTTATTGTACATTGTCCTTTTGCACACTGTAAAGTGTAAGTGCGACTAACTAGGCCTAGTATCAGAATTCAACTGACTGTAAAGTGCTATTGCACATTGACCTATTGCACTAGGCCTATCAGAATTCAGCTGACTAAAGTGCTCAGTGCTAAAGTGCTTGAGTGTTATTGCACATTGCTCTATTGCACTAAGATTTTGTAATAAATTCAGCAGCTTAATGGAGGTTGGAACAAAAGATGGCTTCAGGCGGTTTGTTTTGAACTTTGGCACCCGGAGTCTTCTGCATGATGGCAGAGTTTGGTATTCAGAGAAGAGGGGGTGTTGAGAGTCTGCAGGGATTTTTGTTGCTTGTTTGATTATTGCTTGCTCATATAGGCTTTGTATTAGGGCTGTGAATCTTCACTGGCCTCACGATTCGATTCGATTACGATTCAGAGGGCTACGATTCGATTCGATTACGATTATCGATGCATCTCGATGCATCTTAAATCGATGCATCACTTTTTTTCGCAATACATGATTTATTTTTTCTCACTTTCTTTTTTCTCACTGGGTGGCTACTTTTAAAATAAAAGTGCATTTGGAATTGCATTGTATTATGATCCATAATTAAAATAAACAACTGCATGTACTTCCATTATATTTTATTTGATTATATATATATTTTTTTTTTATTTAATAATCGATTTTTGACATTTGTGAATCGATGCAGAATCGTGCACGTCCGCATCGCGATGAATCTTATAATCGATTATTTTTGACACCCCTACTTTGTATGGGCTCGTATTCTTTCTTACCTATTATTAGTGAAGATGCAGGATAACCACGAGCCCGAGCACACCATCCGACAATCGTACGCTGAAGCAACGCTGAAGCAACGCAGCGAGTTTCAGCGTCCTTGTTAACAGGGCAGACCGATCACACCAGCCACAGTGCTTTGCCTCGCCACGCCACGTCAGCGTCTTGTCTATTTTCAAGCGTTCAGCACGCGTGCAGCCAGGCATTAAGTCAATGCAAGTTGGGAGTGGGTGCAGGGCAGCGTCGGGCAAAACAGAGCGAGGCGTGAAGCAATAAAACAGAGTGCTTCTGGTGTGAATGGCAAGCCTCCTGCTCGAAGCTTCCGTGAAGCGCTGCTTCAGCGTTGCTTGTGGTGTGAACCAAGATGGGCTGGACAAAGTTTTGGTATAGTGATTGAAGGTGCGGTGCGACAGAAAAGTGCTCTTAGTTTGCATCTGACAGTCTTTGCTGGCTGCGTTTGTGGATGTCACAATTAACCACTTCAACAGTTTCAGTATTGGTGCATGTGGTTATGGACTGTATGGTGTGAGCTGGGGTTTGTGCCCGTAACAGAAATATCCCTGTGCAGCAGAGTAGCACCTACTTCATGTAGACAATTAACCCCCCCCCCCCCCTTCCACACACACACACACACACACACACACACACACACACACACACACACACACACACACACACACAGACCAGAAGCAGTCAGAGTGAGATCTTCCACCATCGGCCCACCACAGGGCTGTGTGCTGGTAGAGAAGTACCTTCGATCAAAGTGACCAAGGTAAAGTGATTCAGCAGCGAAGTGTTCAAGTGAAGTGATGAAGTGACTGATTGAAGTGTTCATGATCAGAGTGATGGCCTGTGAGAAGAAACTGTTCTTATTATGCCTAAATACCAGAGGGGGGAGGAGTTTGAACAGATCATGTCCAGAGTGAGATGGGTCAGTGATGATCTTTCCTGCCTTTTTTTTTTTTTTTTTTTTTACTCTGGGGGAGTAAAAGTCCTGGATGGAGGGCAGGTTTGCGCCAGTGGTTTTCTCTGCAGTCCTGTCCGTCCGTTGTAGTCTGTGCCTATCGTGTTTGGTGGCAGACCCAAGCTAGACATTGATGGAGTTGTAGAGGACAGGCAGGATGATGGCAGTGTAGAACTGGATCAGCAGCTCCTGAACCTTGTAGTACTTCCTGAGCTGAAGTAGGAAGTACATCCTCTGCTGGGCCTTTGATGATTGTGACTATTGGACTCCCACTTTAGGTCCTGGGAGATTGTGGATCCCAGAAAACGTATAGGTTTTCACTGTAGACACGGTGCTGAAATCCACTATCATCTCTACAGTTTTGAGCTTGTTCAACTCCATGTTGTTCTGACTGCACCAGAAGGCCAGCTGTTCAACCTCTCGTCTGTATGCAGAGGTCTCAGATGAGGCTGATGACCGTTCTGCAAACTTCAGGAGTTTGATAGATGGGTCCCCGGAGATGCAGTCGTTCGTGTAGAGGAGGAAGAACCAGGGGGAGAACACATATTCCTGGGGGGCGCCAGTGCTGATGATTCAGATGAAGGATGTGATCTTTCTCAGCCTCACCTGCTGCGTCCTGTCTCTCGAGAAGTTTATGATCCACTGACAGGTGGAGGCTGGCACACCGAGCTGGGTGAGTCTGGAGGATTTCTAGGATGGTGGTGTTAAACGCCAAACTGAAGTCCACATACAGGATTCCTTGCATATGTCCCTGGGGAGTCGACATGTTGCAATAAGTGATGCTGCTATGTTGAATGCATCATCCACTGACCTTTTTGCTCAGTAGGCAAACTGCAGGGGGTCCAGCAGGTGTCCTGTGGCAACATGCAGGTGGGCCAACACCGCATATATAATAAATAAGCTAGAGAGCACTTGGTTGAGTGCATACCTCTGCCAACCTTTCTACAAACTATGTGAATTGGCCACACCCATATCCACACCCACTTTTGACAGTGGGCGTGGAATGTTAATCACTTCGTCCTTGACCAAACTTTTTACAAAGTTTTGTGGTGTTACGTGAATCTGTGTGGAAGTGCCTTTTTGTGATTGGCCGCATGGCCATGCCCCCTTTTGGCCAGTGGGGCTGGAACGTTGCCCAGTTTTAAATTGGCCTATGACCTCATTTCTAGCAAGCGTCATGCATTTCCCTTCATGACTTTTAGAGATATGCTGCCAATGAATAAACAGACCAATGGATTTGACTGGTCATTTTCAAACCATTGCCTCTGCAATGAAAGCAGTCCTTTTCTTGTCACTTCATAATTCAAAGTCGTCACCAGCCTGGCCACTCCGCACAACCTTCTGAATAACGATGAAGTGATTGCCAATCTAATTGGTCAGAAAAAGCACAACAGAGTGTGCGGAAGAGAGAGAGGGCCAATGACAACGCAGGGAAGCAGAGATCAAAGGCTTATCACTGTGCAAATTGGTCTACTGACTGATCAATCAACTGGTCCAATCAATGCCTTACTGGCCCAGACCCTTTTCACAGCAGCCAATTTGAGGTGTCAAAGCAGGGCAAACATTAATGATGGTGCCATTCCATTTAGGTGTTCTAGTGCCAGGGTCCTCATTAATGTTATTGGTTCCACCTGTGTTTGCCCTCCTTTTACACTCAAAATGGCTACTGGGAAAAGGGTACATAATCGTCTCTTCCGCAGGTTGCACTTCACAAGATGTTCACTAGGAGGAAATGATTATGATTGTGCACACACTTTCAGCTGTGGGTGATGCATGTACCGTAGGTGGGGAGAGCAACAGCGATAGTGATACATTAGTGAGTGCAGATCTTTATCACTCAAGAAATGCTACATAACTTGAGGCTGTATTGCATTCTGGTCTATTGAGATTACAGGTCAGTGGAGAAAATGGCCTTTCTGGCTCTTCTACGATGGTTATCTCCCTGTACTGTTTGATTGCTGAATGTCAGTACAGGATGGTGAGTCTAGAAAGAAGTCCTCACTCTTATTGTTTTAGGTCTTACCCAGTTCCATGGGAATAAGAAACACACCGCACCAAACAACAAAATATAGGCCCTGAATCGATATCCAAGGTCCAATTTTTAAGCAGTCCAGCCGCTTCTATATCTGACTTAATGTGTTTGTCCGTTATGGCACGGAATGTCTTAAAGCAGCCGCTTCTATAAGTGGTGACAGATGATGTCATATTAGTAAACAAACACAATCCATCAACTGAGCATGTGTAACGGGTCCCAGGCTTGGTACCGTTGACAAATTAATTGATAATCCAAACCTTGTTTGGTTACGACCTGGATAAGGTGTGAAAAGACAGGAGACAGGACAAGCGTTGACTTTCTTTCTCCAAAGCGTGTGGATTATATTTATTTCTCATTACTTTCTTTTGTCTTTTTTTCTGTTATGTTTTCAAAAGTTTATACTGGTCGCACCCAGCTATTCTTCTCTTCAAGAAAACATGTTCATAGTATACAAAATACTTCAGCATCAAAACTCTCTTAAGTTTCTCAAAATAAATCCTGTTTTGTATAATTACAAAAATAAACCATTTTCAGTTCTACATGCATGTCTCTTTTTCCATCTACATGTCTTCTTTTCCATACAGCATAGTCTTAATCAAATAAGCTTCCTTATAAAAGAATATATTTTCGACAATAATGTACCATTTTATAGACTATTATATCATGACAGTAACAGAAAGACTTTAGCACTTGAGATCAATCAACACAATCAACACAACACAAATTCCAATGACAATAACCTTGTAACTCATTTACACGTAGCCCACGAAAACCTGGTCAATACCCTAGAGTGGCGCTAGGTGTCTTGGCACCGTGGTGATCAATGGTTAGCTCCCTGAGGCTAAGATGTGTTCAGCTAACCAGAGCTACATTTAGCTACTAACACTGTAAATTACTTTAGCCGGAAACTGTTAACTTATACACATTTATACACATTGTGGTTTTCAGTCTAATCAATTCGTAATGCCCAGAAGCTAAAGTGATACCAAAAAGAAATAAAGAATGGAGATTAGCTTGTGGCTAAAACGCCATTACCAAATACAAGAAAATCACTAGTTTAAGGTCCCGTTTCGGTTAGTTACAAACATACAGCATATAGAAACGTTCATACTTCTCACAAGCACTCCTTTTTAGCTTTCTAGACCATATTTGGTGACAACAAACCTGGATAAGGTGTGAAAAGACAGGAGACAGGACAAGCGTTGACTTTCTTTCTCCAAAGCGTGTGGATTATGACCCGGATGTCGGTGCGTCCTGAGTTAAGTCCCAAACGAGTAGCCATGAAAAGTCACTGCTGCCGCCTACTGGTGTAACATAGAAGTGCAAGGTATCATTTAACCTATATATCCAGTTTGACCCAAAAATACATAAAGTGCATCTTAGAAAATAAACAAGACCTTCATATAAACAACATATATCTCCAAACCCTTTTTGGGAGTATCACATTCACCCCGACAAACAAAAATGGCTCCTGACATTTCAAACAAAAATGGCTTCTGGCATTTCTTCAAAATCAAAAATCAAATACTCCTTTCCCCATCAGTAAACGGGTGTGGTGCACGGCATGTAAGCGAATGGATGCGCATATGACATGCATGTCGGTGATGTGCGCGGTGTTACATATGTGTACGGCATGTACATTGGCGATGTGTAAGGCACAGGTGAGAGAAATGGCTGGATGTGGTGGGGCATACTCAATACAGGTGAGTGAGAAGGTGTTGTGTATGCAGTAACTGTATCAATAGTGGGGTAGGCATATAGAGAGGGTTGGCCAAGTGTCTCATATGTAAGTATCTGTCTTGGTCTTCTCTCCCGGGCTGATTGTCTAATCCCTCTATGTTCATCTCTTACAGGACTAGATACTACAGGGGGGGGAATCAGTCTCTCTTCCTGTCCTTGTTGCGGGTGTACATCTTGTTCATCCTCAAGCTGTGGTGAGTATTGATTGTCCTCTTTTTCAGGTGAGTTTTGGTCGTCCATCCTTCCAGGTGAGTTTTGATCGTCCTCTCTTTCAGGTGAGTTTTGATCCTCCATCCTTCCAGGTGAGTTTTGATCATCCTCCTCTCTTTCAGGTGAGTTTTGATCCTCCATCCTTTCAGGTGAGTTTTGATTGTCCATCTGTTCATTGTCACTTTCAGGTGTTTCATCAGGTGAGTATGTCATCATCGGTTGTGTTTCTCTCACAGGTATTATTTTTACATGTTCTCTTTGGACTATGGCAGGTCTTTTAGGAGTTAGAGCTGTAACCTTTGCAGGGGAGGAATGAGATGGTGCTTCCGACACTGGCGTTAGCTTTCTCTGTGACACTGTCGGTTTGTCGTGCCCAGTTCTCTGTTCGATCCTGTTTACAGGCGTCCTCAACCAGTAACCTCCTGTCCACTCATCTTCAGAGTCTGTCTCATCACTGTGAGCCTGGTTTTCCTCAGGGTTTGCTCTCAGCTGAGGGGTTCTTTGTCTTTTTGCTGGTTTCACAACTGTGTTGACAGGTTGTGGTGGAGAGTCAACTGGCAAATCATTGACTAGCAGTAGCAGATTTCTGTGCAGGGTTCTGGTTTTTCCATTATATTCTCCTTCTGGATGAATGACATATACAGGATTGTCTGAGATTTGTCCTTTTACCAGATATATCCTTTTCTCCCAGTAGGAGCGCAGTTTCCCGGGCCCACCCCGTTCACTTAGGTTTTTCACTAGCACTCGATCTCCTGGTTTAAGCACTACCCCCCGCACCTTTTGATCATAATAGGACTTGCCCCTTGCACTAGATGACAGACTGTTTTTGTTCGCAATCTTGTATGCTTCTGTCATTCTTTTAGACCATTTCTCTGCATATCCTCTGTGTGTTACTGGATCTGTCTCCTCCAGTAATCCAAACAGAAGATCCACAGGGAGGCGAGGGTGTTGCCCATACAGCAGATAGTGAGGCGAGTACCCGGTTGACTCGTGGCGGGTACAGTTATACGCATGTATAACCTGTGGAAGATGTTCTTTCCATCTCTCCTTTTCCTTGTCCGTCAGTGTCCGTAACATTTGCAAAATTGTGCGGTTTAAACGCTCAGCTGGGTTACACTGGGGGTGGTACGGGGATGTTCGAGAATGGCCGACCCCTGACAGCCGTCCTAATGTTCGAAAGAGATCATTCTCGAACTCGCGTCCTTGGTCATGGTGGAGTTTATTTGGATAGCCGAAACGAGGTACATAATCATTGTATATGCGCTCTGCTGCAGTATGGCCAGATTTATTTTTGGTTGGGTAGGCTTGAGCGAATCTGGTAAAATGGTCGATTACCACTAAAATGTACTCATAGCCTCCTTTGCTTTTCTCTAGATGTAAGTAATCTATGCAGACCAATTCAAGGGGAAAGTTAGATTTTAAGCCACCCATAGGTGCGCGCACGTGTATTGTGGGTTTCTTTTGTTTTATGCAAGAGCATTTTCTTGTGACATAGTCCTCTATATACTTTTTCATATACGGCCAGTAAAACCTTTCTCTGGCGAGATGAAGCACTCGCTCTGTACCCACGTGTCCCATGTTGTCATGGAGGTGTTTCAGGGCAACAGATTGGTATTTGGCGGGGAGGACTAACTGTTTTCTTTCTGGTGTGCGTCTGTATAGAATTCCATTTTCAAAGTGTAGTCGACTCCACTCATGAAGGAGCTTTCGGGTGAGTCCATTCACAGATCTCCGTATTTCGTCAGTGAGGACACCACTCGCCTTTTTGAGCCTTATTATTTCTCCAATAGCAGGGTCCTCTTGTTGGGCTTTTGCAAGTTCATCTTGACTGATCTCAGGGAGGAGTAGACGAGGCTGTGGGATCACATCAAGAGAGGAAGTGTAGAGGGCAGCTATCCATGCCACATCTTTCCCCTGGGCTGCTTGACTACCTTCCCAGGTTGCATGTAGCACGTCCTGCGACAGCTCCTCAGTGCATGTTGTCACGTAGCTGTTAATATCGAGAGGGAGACGGGAGAGTGTATCAGCGTCAATATTGGTTTTCCCAGGTCTATATTTGATGTTGAAGCGGAAATCTGATAACTCTCCCACCCAGCGGTGTCCGACTGCGTTGAGTTTTGCAGTGCTCATTACGTAGGTCAGTGGGTTATTATCCGTGTAGATGGTAAAGTGTGGAGCATAAAATAAATAGTCTCTAAATTTTTCACACACTGCCCACTTTAGAGCGAGGAACTCCAGTTTTCCGCTATGTAGGTTGTAGTTCTTCTCGGCTGGCGTCAGCGTCCGTGATCCATAGGCAATGACGCGCAGTTTTCCCTCTTGCTGCTGATAAAGGACTGCGCCGAGCCCTTGTTCCGACGCATCTGTATGCAGGACGAAGGGCTGCTCGAAATTTGGATATGCTAAGATGGGTGGGTTGATTAGCATGTGGATGAGCCTCTCCAATATCTTCTGGTGGTCTGCCGTCCAGTCAATCGGTGCTCTAGATGAAAGCTGTGGACCTTTGGTCTTAGAGTGACGGTGATGGGTTGGTGGCATTGAGTGCTTCACTTGGAGTAGCTCATATAGCGGCTTGGCTATCCTGGAGAAGTCCTGTATGTAGGACCTGTAGTAGCTTAGGAAGCCGAGGACCTGTCTGATGTTACCGACTGTTTGTGGTGTCTTGTCTTTCAAAGCCAGCACAGCCTCAAAGTCTTTGGGGTCGATTCGAACTCCCTCAGCGGACACCAGGCGCCCCACGTACCGAACCTCTCGCTGGAACACCTCACACTTCTCTGGTCGAAGCTTCACCCCATGATGCTGCAGAGCTTGAAGAACTTTACGGATCACTTCCACATGGTCATTGAAGCACTTGGAATAACACAGAACATCATCCAGGTAAGGAATGCAACATTCATCCCTTAAGGAGCTCAACATCTCCTCCATGCTTCTCTGAAAAGCGGCGGGGGCGTTGGATAAACCAAATGGCATCCTCACCCATTCATAAAGCCCCCAGGGGGTGATGAAGGCTGTGAGATGGCGTGAACCTTCTGCGACAAACCCCTGGTGGTAGGCCTTCCCTTGGTCAAGGATGCTGAACCATGAGAATCCTCCCAGAGTGTCCGTCAAGTCCTGAATCCGAGGCAGTGGATGCCTATCAGGGACTGTCTTTTGATTTAGCAGGCGATAGTCTATGCAGAGGCGTAGTGTGCCATCCTTCTTTCGCACACACACGACCGGGGCAGAATAGGGAGACTTAGATTTCACGATCCATCCCTTCACTAGGAGGTCCTGGATATATTCCTTTACTTCTCTAAAGAGTGGCTTTGGAATGGAAGTGTACGCTCTCTGCACAGGGATATCATCCTTCAGATTTATCACCATTTGTAGGTTTGGGATGCACCCAAAGTCATTTCTGTCTCTTGCGAAGGCTTTGGACTCCTCATACAGCATTTGTTTAGCAGTCTCCTGTTGTTCTTCCTCCAAGTGGTCAAGGCTTACAGGTGGATGCCAGAGTGGTGGAGGTGGTTCACTGGTTTGAGTGGTGGTGACCTCACTGACTGTTGCCTCAGATTGTGGTGTGGCAGGAATGTCAGCCTCCACAACACTTCCAACATGCTGCAGGATTCCTAAAGCTGTCTTTCGTGTTAACACATTCAGTGCCAAGGACGTCTGTGGACGTCCTAAAAAAAAGTAACGAGGAGTGCCAAGGACGTCTGTGGACGTCCTAAAATCATAATTCATATTATTCCATAATTCTGCTGTTTAAGGTCGTACCTAGCCAGTGAGCATGAATCCCTTCAAGGGATCACACGGCGCCACCTTAAACATCGTCACAGGAGCTGCTCCACCCACCTCAGATCCTTTACTTTGTACAGGAGACAGCGGAGAAAGTGGAAACCGATGCATGCTTTCTGCCAGAGCCGTATATATTGCTCTGTCTACAGCGGACAGTGGGCTCGGCTGCATCCGCGCTCACAACTGAGCTCTTATGCTTCTATCTATCTCCACACGATTTCCTAGAAAGCCAGCATCCGAAGCCGAACGGCCAAGCCTTTTCGTTCAGTCGCGTTTGCCAGCGCGCATCATTTCCTTCTTGATGGGCGCTGGGATCTGTCCGGGGCAAAAACGAGAAAACAAACTCTGTGCGTGTGGGAGGAGCCCGCAGCTCAGAGGTGGAGAGGGGAGAGGGGGGAGGGGGGGGGGGGGGGGAGAGGGGTGTGTGGCACACAGGCTTCACAGAAACCACACCACACGCCACCACATCAGAAAACACCAGCCAGAGTCAGTGAATGTGCTCAAAATTAGAGTGCAAAAGGTATTCATAAAAGGGCCTATATCTTGGAAAGTAAAAAAAAACGACAGAAACGACAGAAAACCCTTGAAAGTGCACTTTTTTGAGAGGCTGTAATTTCATAATGGAACTGTCTAGAAACAAAATTTCTTCTTTGGAAGAAGCAGGAGTGTTCAATGTTTCATTAAAGTCCAGCCCCGTTAATATAGCCATAATAGAAAAAATTCTATAGCTGTTTTCAACTGAATGGAAGTGAATCTGGCACAGGCTCCAGACAATTTTACTGAAGCGCTGTGGCACTCAATGTGTTAAGGTAACATCATGTTTGGTATTGTTACCGACTGGTATGGTGACATAGGGCTTTGCAGGGTTTTGGATGTTGAACAGACCTGGCCCTACATCCAGCTGCTCCAACGGCACTCTGTCTTCATCTGTTTCAAACAACACCAAACGATCAGCAGCGTCCATGTTTGGTGGAAACCGGCACTTCACCCACGACACTTGACCAGCTGGGATGACGATATCCTGGGCACCTGTCCTCAGGCGTCCCTGCCGCATGACTGGCCTTGCTGTCTGAATAAAGCTCACGATGGCTTCAGCTTTTTCACTGGGAACAGAGATGGCATTACAAAGCAAGTGAACTAGCACAGGTCCTAATCGTTCTGGTTGACTGGAGATGAGCTGTTCTAAAACATTAAAACCAAGCAAAGGCCTCTCCATTGGTAAACTACTGACTAGGAATGGGACATTGATGGAAAGACTGGGGTCCTCATTTCCTGGCAGGTTTATCGTTATGGCTATCCATCCATCGAATGGAACAAGGTCTCCATTTACTGCAAAGACCTTGAGGTCATCTATTTCCTGAATTATTTCAGACACTGGACGAACATTGAGGTCAGGCATGTATTCATCTTTCCAGGCACGGCTCACCATACTAACTTGTGCCCCGGTGTCAAGCAATGACGTGGCTGCTAAACCATTTAGATTACATTGAACTAAGGCTTTTCTTCCAATTAGGTTAGCAACGGCTCCCCTTGCTGTGAGTGGTAGCTCAGGAGATGGCAATGTTTGTTTACAGTTATTTTGCGTATTAGCTGTTTTTTGAGTGGTGGCTGAGGCAAGGCTTGTTTTACTACTATCAGATTTTCTTTTACTGGAACATTCAGGTTGGGACTTCTTTTCAGATCCGGTCACTGCTCGTCCCTCGACAGCGGCCGGTTGAAGTTTCCCTGACTCTGTTGTCGCTGTAGACAGCCAGTTGCACGGTGTCCTTCCTCCCCACATGTGAAACAATGGTTGCAGTCTTGACGATTTTGTTCGACACATTTTGGGCAACCGTAGGGTCTTCCCCGTCTTGGTCGCATCCTATTTTGAGGATACCGATATTCATCGTGTGCCGGTCCTGGTTGGTTTTGTTGCTTCATTGCCTCAACCATTCTGGTGAGGTCATTTACTTTGGCTACAAGGTCCTTATACAGTTCTGGTTTGGTGTTGCGATCCGTATTGTCTTGTTTGTTGTTAGACCCCTTAACTGTACTCAGCTCGAGCTGTGCGCTGTGTGCAGTTGTTGCGGTTTGACGACGGGAGGAGCCGAGTCTCCTCTGTCTCTCACTTTCTTCACTGGTGATTCTCATCACGTGGCGTAAGATTGTTTCATCACTGACTTCGCCACTTGACAGGAGAGGTTTCAGTTCTCTGCGAATGTCTGTGTGTTTGTGTCCTAAGCCTTGGTACACTGTATGCAGGAAAACGTCTTGAACTGTCGCTGCAGAGTATTTTATGCCTGCGTCTGACAGTTTAGATGTGAAGAGGATACGTTGTTTTAAACCAATTACACGGTAGAGAAATTGTTGTGGTGTCTCGTTCTCGTCTTGTTTTGTGCACATGAGCTCCTGGAATAATTCTGTGCTGTTTTTTTCTCTTAGGTGGGCTTGGAGAAACCCCTTGAGCTCAGTCACTGTTATGTCATCTTTATTTATGAGCATATCTTTGAAGTTGCCAGGTCTTATTATTTTGAGCACACCACGGACTATTTCTGGATCACTGAAGCGTTCCTTTATTCCTTCTTCAACTTGTTTGCAGACATTATTGTAGGTGATGTCCGATGAACTGTCACCGATTTGACCCCCTTGTACCTTAAACTCCCTCCTCTGGAGGTAGGAGAGCTCTCTTAAGGAGACCATCCTATCAGGGATTGGCTGAGTGATAGATTCACCAGATGGGTTACTGTCTGGCGTATCACGGTGAAGCTTGCTAGGCAAGGCTGGAGATGGTGGTGAGTACACTAGTGACTGTGTAGCAGGTAACTGTGTAGCAGGTAAGTACACTGGTGACTGTGTGGCAGGTAAGTGTACAGCAGGTAAGTGTGTAGGAAGTGAGTACACTGGTGACTGTGTAGCAGGTAAGTGTACAGCAGGTAAGTGTGTAGGAGGTAAGTACACTGGTGACTGTGTAGCAGGTAAGTGTACAGCAGGTAAGTGTGTAGGAAGTGAGTACACTGGTGACTGTGTAGCAGGTAAGTGTACAGCAGGTAAGTGTGTAGCAGGTGGTTGTGTAGCAGGTAAGTACACTGGTGACTGTGTAGCAGGTAAGTGTACAGCAGGTAGGTATCCTGGAATACACTGTATTATTTGTTTGCTAAGCTCTTCATAGCTGGCGAGCATTTTAAGCAACTCAGTGTTCGATGTGTCAGGCATTGTAGCATTAGCTAAGCTTGATGCTGGGGCAATAGGCACCGGGCTAGTGTTAAGACTATCAGTACTATTGCTAGGTAAAGCAACACTGGTTGGGACGGCTGTAGCAAGAGTGACTACATCATCAGCTGGGGACATCTGACCGGTCTCGGTTGTAGTTTGGCTTGTTTGAGTGGCATTGCCATCATGAGTGTGAATGGGTTGAGTGTCTGTGTGCATGGTCTGTGATTCAGAATCACCCCTTACACCTAACAGTAGCATTGCATCACGGTTCTTAAGAATTGCATCAATATCATACTTCAAAACCAGTAATTCACCCATACCACTGTCCTCTGCCTTAAGTAAGCGCTCACTGTACATATACGAACTGATGTAGTCGAAGCATCCCTCATGGTCTCCCTCCTGTGGCTCGGACTCCTCCCATCCCGACACTGGACCCACCGTCTGGGTGATTTGGTGGAGCTCTTCCGCCGACATGGTGAGTAGGCATTTCCTAATGTCCCACACTAGGCTCTTCCTCCCACTGTCCGCCATCTTAGCTCCTCCTTCTCGCTCACGGTCAGGCGCACAGTCTACGGGCCAAGGATCACCGCTCACTCAGGGTCACAGGTCTCCGCACGCATCAGCCTCTGCATCGGTCGGTTGGTCGGTCGGTCGGTCGGTCGGTCCCAGATGTCATCAGGTTGGATCAGCTCCGGACCAGAAGGTGGCGCTGATCCCGGATACGAGCCCCCATGAATTTGTAACGGGTCCCAGGCTTGGTACCGTTGACAAATTAATTGATAATCCAAACCTTGTTTGGTTACGACCTGGATAAGGTGTGAAAAGACAGGAGACAGGACAAGCGTTGACTTTCTTTCTCCAAAGCGTGTGGATTATATTTATTTCTCATTACTTTCTTTTGTCTTTTTTTCTGTTATGTTTTCAAAAGTTTATACTGGTCGCACCCAGCTATTCTTCTCTTCAAGAAAACATGTTCATAGTATACAAAATACTTCAGCATCAAAACTCTCTTAAGTTTCTCAAAATAAATCCTGTTTTGTATAATTACAAAAATAAACCATTTTCAGTTCTACATGCATGTCTCTTTTTCCATCTACATGTCTTCTTTTCCATACAGCATAGTCTTAATCAAATAAGCTTCCTTATAAAAGAATGTATTTTCGACAATAATGTACCATTTTATAGACTATTATATCATGACAGTAACAGAAAGACTTTAGCACTTGAGATCAATCAACACAATCAACACAACACAAATTCCAATGACAATAACCTTGTAACTCATTTACACGTAGCCCACGAAAACCTGGTCAATACCCTAGAGTGGCGCTAGGTGTCTTGGCACCGTGGTGATCAATGGTTAGCTCCCTGAGGCTAAGATGTGTTCAGCTAACCAGAGCTACATTTAGCTACTAACACTGTAAATTACTTTAGCCGGAAACTGTTAACTTATACACATTTATACACATTGTGGTTTTCAGTCTAATCAATTCGTAATGCCCAGAAGCTAAAGTGATACCAAAAAGAAATAAAGAATGGAGATTAGCTTGTGGCTAAAACGCCATTACCAAATACAAGAAAATCACTAGTTTAAGGTCCCGTTTCGGTTAGTTACAAACATACAGCATATAGAAACGTTCATACTTCTCACAAGCACTCCTTTTTAGCTTTCTAGACCATATTTGGTGACAACAAACCTGGATAAGGTGTGAAAAGACAGGAGACAGGACAAGCGTTGACTTTCTTTCTCCAAAGCGTGTGGATTATGACCCGGATGTCGGTGCGTCCTGAGTTAAGTCCCAAACGAGTAGCCATGAAAAGTCACTGCTGCCGCCTACTGGTGTAACATAGAAGTGCAAGGTATCATTTAACCTATATATCCAGTTTGACCCAAAAATACATAAAGTGCATCTTAGAAAATAAACAAGACCTTCATACAAACAACATATATCTCCAAACCCTTTTTGGGAGTATCACACATGCAAATGCCCCTGACTGATGATGTCATACCCACTGATTATGCCATGCCCCACAACCATCGAGTGGAAGGATGGACGGCCGGACAGACAGACAGACACGCAAAGTCTTCTTCTTCTGTGGTGTTTTATGGTAGTTGGCATCCTTTATGATGTATTACCGCCTCCTGGATGTATCCATCCACTGTTTCCCTACATTCTGTAAAACCCCCTTCCCCTCTTCTCCATCAGACTGATTCCTCCCCGACATGCTAGACTAGTTAGACGCCCCCGACTGATGATGTCATATCAGTGTCGGTGATTATGTCATGCCCCACAATCATTGAGTGGAAAGTCGCAGTCTGTTATAGAAGTGGCTTCACCCATCTGGTGATCATTGTCGAGTGGTGACCAGTGGTGACTGATGACGTCATATTATAGTATAGTAAATAAAACGGAGCTAGGGCTCTGTCTGTTTGTCTGTCCCAATGATGACATCATCAGTGATGTCATAAATTCACTCACGCACACACACACACACACACACACACACACACACACGCACACGAGACATACACACGCACACACGAGACAGACACACACACACACACACACACACACACACACAAAGTCCCAGTGATGATGTCATCAGTGATGTCATTAATTGCCCTAAGGCTGATTGCCCTAAGGCTGATAGTTCAGCGATTATGTCACTGATGATGTCATCAGTGATGATGTCATCAGTCATGATCTCATCAGTGATGTCATCAGTCTAAAGCCTGGATTATGCTTGACGCTTTGGCCGGCCGCACGGAAATGAGAGACACGGAATCCTGACGAGGAAACGTGTGGAGCTTTTATACTCTGTGTGGGTTTCTGCAGGCGGAATTGAGCGCGAGTCTTGAAAACTTCACTTTGTCCGCCCAGCCGCGTCCGTGTCCGCGTCCGCGTAGTTACAAAATTCGGCGTGCGCACGGCCGGTCGAAAACCGTCCGCACGGAGCCTTGCGGAGGGGCGTGTCTGCTGATTTGACGTCACTTTTCCGCGCGGACACTCGCGTTCCTCGCTGATGCGGAAAGCATAATGAGACCATAAGGCTCACGAGAGAGACTGAGGGAGAGAGAGGAGAGGGAGAGAGAGAGAGGGGGAGAGAGACTGAGGGAGAGAGAGAGAGACTGAGGGGGAGGGAGAGAAGAGGGTGTTCTAGTTTAATAATGATAAACCATACCCTGTGCTGCTCATACTATGGGCTTATGCAGGATGTTTAAAGAGCTGAGAGTAAAAGGCATCAACCAAACAGCTTGTGTTATACACTCTGGACTGCCACCTCAGATTGATGGAGAAATAAGAGACCTGGACATGTTTTGGGAGTAATGGGGCGTAATGGTTTCAAATGCTCCATCGCTGCCTCTTAATTCCACTCGAGTTAATGCTGTTCATTTGCTGCCTGAGAATGTGGGTGTGTGAGTCGCTTTCACAGTCCCACATCGTTTCAGTGCCACACAATGGCGGTGCCGATCCAACATCCACCGACTAAGCTATCTGTGAGTGTGCGTATAGACTAGCGAGTGTGTGTGTGTGTGTGTGTGTGTGTGTGTGCCTGGCAAGCAAATACATCTAGTGACTCTGAGAACGTGATCAGAGTCCCAAGTTGTCCACAGTCAATGCTTCACTGCCGCACAAAGAGGGTGGCAATCCGGGCAGGGTCGGTCTGCGCGGGCCTTGTCCCGCTAACTTTCTACAGAAGGCGTGCAGGCGACAGCCACTTTGTGTCCTCTCCACCTCAGCTGTGACCTTCCTCTATTCACCGTCTCACTCACCAGAAACCTTTTCTTCAGAGACCGGCCTGTTTCCCAAAGGGAAGGCCTTATTTCCCTTCTCGCTTCTCCCTAATTGTGCCCGTTCACACCGGAGCAGGGGCAGTACATTATAATCTATAATGATACAAAGTAATATAAAGCAAATGCACAGTGCTTACCTTGTGTATATGTATTCTGCATCGAGTAATCCACGTTTGACTGCATGCAGAAACTCCGCCCCTGCTGACTCAGCTGGTATGAGTCGTTAAAGCCCCATTTGGCAACTTTTCAAAGTTTTTGCTATCGGAGAAACTGCGCCCTCTGGGTGCAATAGTATCGGTATCGATATCGCCATTCAAAGTCAACAAAACACAGCGCCAGAAAGCGCTATGTACTGTACATGTTGTGACATCGGGTACTCACCAGGTGATGAAATAATAGTCCATAGTTGCGTGAAACGTCATTTTCGTAGCAAATCCGCACCGAGTTACTTCCTTGTTTTCATGTTTTCATGGGGCTAATGCGAGCGCCTGATCCTGTGTGAACTCAGCCTGACTCCCATGGGTCCACTAGTATCTACTATAAGAATGAGAAGTGTGTCCGTGTATGAGAGAGCAGAATTTTGTTCGGCCACAGCTATGCCATTTTACGTGCGATCGGGCTGAAACTTTCAGGAAGTGTAAAGAGCACCCATGCCGGTGACCTGATGGAGCCAGATTTCTTTAATTAGGCAAATGCCCTAATTACCTAATGATGTGATGTCACTTGAGCAATGATGACATCATCTGGTGACATCACCACTGATGGCATCATCACTGATGAGATCAGATCTGTTAGTAGACTGGGGGGGTCTAACTCCTAGGGGGTCTAACTCCCACGGGTCCACTAGTGCATAGAATTGGTGATCTCCGATGTCTATGGCATCATCAGTGTCTGTCAGAATAATCACTGATTCCTGCGTCAAAGCAACACAGAAGTGACGATGAAGGTCATGGTAGAAAACTCTGCCTCTCCTCTACCTGAGAGGGCCATCTTTGGTTTTGTTCTTTACCTTGGCTCCCATTTTGGTTTCTTCTTCTTTCTACCAATCTATCTGCTGGTTGCATTGACCCTCATTGTGCTGCTGTTGTTTGGAGTGAACATGAACAACACGGCGCCGCTCCACTCCACAGACAACATCACAGATATGTACACCAGAGGCCAGAGGATGGACGACTGCCCGAAGGGGGGACTACCCAGACTGAAGGATGTCTCCATTAGCAAAGTCAACCAAATCTTCTATCTGTCACCAAAGCTTTAACAAAGAGGGAGACTGCAGTATAGGACCTGATTCAAGTGGGATGCAGGGTGCATGTGAGGATTTGTTCGGTGCACGTGTCACTGATCATATTGTTTGAGACATTATTAATCTATTTTAGAAAAGGATGATTTATTCTGAAGAGTTATGTACAGTCTTCTATGAGGAGCTCCTCCAAAATTTGCCAAAACTCTGTTCAGGGGTCCGGCATGAATCTGGTGTGAACAAGAGAAATACACCCATAGGGGCGCTACAGCAAAATGTTATGTATTTTACACCTTCACACTTGCAGAGCCATTGTGATATCAGTGATGTCACAATGTATATGACCTCATTAGCATATAAGGTATATGACATCATCATGCTTTATATTGGCATATAAGGTATATGACATCATCATGCTTTATATTAGCATATAAGGTCTATGACATCATCAGTCCTTTATGGCATCACTGATGCCATAAATCATAAATCATACATAATCAGTGTTGGGGAAACTACTTTAAAACTAGTTTACCAAACTACTAACTACATACATCACAATGAAAAGTAGTTAAACTACATAACTACTCTAAAAAATAATAATGTTAACACGTTCACTGCCAATGGCGAGTTGACTCGTCAAAAAAATTCCAACGGTTGACTGCCAATGACGAGTTGAGACGTCAAAAAAAAAAAAAAAAAAAATTTGACGGTGCTACGTGGATCAATGCCCCCCACGTCTCCTATAAAAATATTGGAGCCACCGAACTTGTACAACCCATTCCACCGACCCACTAAGTGGCGACAGTGCTCTCCATTCTAGAGGAAGGCAAGCAAAAAGCAGTGTGAGGAAGCCATTCTCATGAAAATGGATTGGCGAAAACGCTTTCGCGCTTGGGAGCTGGCGGTGGGGTTTTGCAAATTTGCATAATAGATTACGGGTGGAACACACTTTGAAACACGCAGCATAAATAAGACCAGAATCGCAAAAGCTTCATCAAAGCTCTCAGAACCCCAAGAAACGAGCGAGCCCATCCATCCAGACTTGCCCAGCGGCCGCCAGCAGACACGAGCAGCAGCAAAGCAGTGAGCCTGGTGACGCGAGGTTACAGCAGCAACAGAAACGAGCTTGTGACACGCCCGCTGCAGCCAAGAAGAACACACACGGAGGGAGGAGTTTGAAGGAGAGGGGTGTTTCCTGCTGTTATGGAGGAAATTACTATTCAAAACTATTGTTTAGATGTCTGACGTCTTACTGATGCCAAAAATGAATGATTAAAGTGACTGTTCTATCGAATTTCACAAAAAGCCGTTTATCTCAGAATAAATTTTCAGACGCTGAAACCATGCTGTATTCAACTGCTAATGCTTACATAACTACTAACTCTACAAACTAACTCTTTTAGACAGAGAAAGCACACATTCTATTAGTTCTTTTGAGATATTGTGTGTTCACAAAATCCTAACAGAAACGAATCCTCGGCTCTTGAAAGATGAGCCAGAATCCTCAAAAAAACCCTCTGGCAGAAGCTAACTACAGTTTTGAAAAACGGCTGGCAGTGAATGTGTTAAACTACTTTCAAAAAGTAGTTCAACTACATCCAAACTACATCATGGGAAATTATCACAATCTGAGTCTGAAATCTCACATTGTTACACTGAGGTACAACTGAACAGTTGTTTCTTAGACAAGCATGTCTCAAAAGGAGTTGCATAGCACCATCACAGTAACACTACATCATATAACACACAACATCATAATATATACGAGGGGATCAGTGTTGGTAACCAAACAGATATTTTGCACTTGTTTTTTCTTTCTTTTTTTCAATATTAAAAGTAAGTTTCGAGCCCTTACATGCTCTTCGTCAGGTCAGGTTGTCTAATGTTTAATTGTATGTTTAATTAGGTATATGCTATTTGCACCTGTGCAAACAGAATGTCAATTATGTTTAAGTATGTTTAAAGTATGTACATGTCATTTGCACCTATGTGCAGTGAATATGTCGCTGTCTTTGACTTGTCTTATCACTTTACTGCCTTATTGCTTGTTGTTTCTCTTGTTTTCCGGCACCCATATGCCCTGTTATTTTGCACTATGTTGTAAACGGAGTCTACAGCACAAGAATTTCACACGTGATACTTGTACTACGGAGTGACAATAAAACATCTTGAATCTTGAGGTTAGCCTGCCCATGTCCGTCATGTCATGTCATGTCATGTCATGTCATGTCATGTCATGTCATGTCATGTCATGACATGTCATGTCATGCCCTACTGTATGTCCCTGCGAAGAAAGAAAGAAAGAAAGAAAGAAAGAAAGAAAGAAAGAAAGAAAGAAAGAAAGAAAGAAAGAAAGAAAGAGAAAGTGGCCAGGTGTGAGAGAGAGAGATGGAGAGAGAGAGATAGATGCAGTCCAGGTCAAGCAGAGAACGCATGCTGTAACAAAAAAGTTTGCATTTTATGCAGGGAGCGTTGTTGTGTAAATATAGGCCTAGAGACATAATGGTGATACTACTTTTTAATTCTAAGATGAGGATTGTGCCTGCAAGCTGTGGGTTACAATCCTGTTTATAGATTTACCGAACTGAGATTGGGTTTTCCAATCACTTAGTCGAAGCATTTCACAATTCTGAGTTTATGTATGATTTGTTTTGGAGAGAATATGAACAGCTAAAGAGTGACTATACAGCAGACTGATACTGTGATGAAAATTTTGAATTTATCTTTTACTTTCCACCTTCCAGGGAGGTCAGAGGTGTCAATGTGATGTCAATGTCCAAAACTGACTGACGAAACAAAACATTAACTGCAACAAGATTAATAACTGCAGTAAGAAGTGGCGCAACACTGGAGAGACAGGTTTTTCAACGTCATATTCCTGAAGTGAAACTAAATGTGACTCAGAACAACAGACACTGCTGCAGTCAAGAAGTCTCTCTCTCTCTCTCTCTCTCTCTCTCTCAATTTTTTAAAAAGTTAACCAGGCTTTTCTCAACAATACAGCAGAGGCTTGGACGAACACAGGTGAGTACCGTGGATAATATTTACTGTTTAAACAGAGAGCAGTGGCAAATAATTGAGCTGTATCCAGATGGGATGTTTCCCTGTTTTCATTTTCCACTGATACTAGTCAAATGACGTTTTCAGTGAAGTGCAATTTGACTACATAACTCAAAATAACTTTTGATAATATTCCAATAATCTAACGTTGATGTTTTTTATGTGAATATTCAAGCATTGTGTGTTACTGTATTGTTATTTCACATTTTCCCTTTTGGTTTCCGTATCTAGATATGTCTGCTGCCAGCTGTCTCCTATCTGAAGATCAGTTTCTGTGTTCCATCTGTCTGGATGTGTTCACTGATCCAGTCTCCACACCATGTGGACACAACTTCTGCAAGGACTGCATCACTCAGCACTGGGATGTTAATGCCCCATGCCAGTGTCCCATGTGTAAAAAGCTTTTCCACACAAGACCTGAGCTGCATGTCAATACTTTCATATCTGAGATGGCTGCTCAGTTCAGAAAGGCAGCTCAGATGAAAGCCAGCAGCTGCTCAGACCAACCATGTGCCAAACCAGGAGAAGTTCCCTGTGATGTCTGCACTGGGCCCAAACTGAAGGCCCTGAAGTCCTGCCTGGTGTGTCTGGCCTCCTACTGTGAGACTCACCTGGAGCCTCATCAGAAAATGACGGGCCTGAAAAGACACAAGCTGATCGATCCTGTGGAGAACCTGGAAGACAGGATGTGTAAGAAGCACGACAGACCGCTGGAGCTGTTCTGCAAGACAGACCAGATGTTTGTATGTCGGTTCTGCACTGAGTTAGACCACAAGTTACATCAAATTGTTCCTATGGAAGAAGAATATGATAGAAAGAAAACTGAGCTGGGGAAGACAAAGGCTGAAATTCAGCAGAAGATCCAGGAGAGACGACTGAAGATCCAGGAAATCAAACAGTCAGTAGAGCTCAACAAGGAAGATGCAGAGAGAGAGATAGCAGACAGTGTGCGGGTGTTCTCTGCTCTGATGCAGTCTGTGCAGAGAGGCCAGGATGAGCTCATTGAGGCGATTGAAGAGAAGCTGAAAACAACAGAGAAACAGGCTGAAGGCTTCATCAAAGAGCTGGAACATGGAATCTCCAAGCTGATGAAGAGAACCGCTGAGGTGGAGCAGCTCTCACGCACTGAAGACCACCTCCACCTCCTCCAAAGCTTCCCATCCCTGAACACTCTTCCACACACCAAGGACTGGACAGAGGTCAGTGTCCATCACTCATCATATGAGGGGACTGTGAGGAGAGCTGTGGAGAAGTTGGAGGAGACACTCAGGAGAGAGATGGAGAAGCTGCTTGAGGCTGAGTTGAAGGGGGTCCAGCAGTATGCAGTGGAGGTGACTCTGGATCCTGATAGAGCACATCGCTGGCTCATCCTGTCTGATGATGGGAAACAAGTACATCATGGTGATGTAGGGAAGAAGCTCCCAGACAACCCAGAGAGATTTTCTGTCTGTGTCTGTGTTTTAGGAAAGCAGAGCTTCTCTTCAGGAAAGTTTTACTACGAGGTTCAGGTTAAAGGCAAGACTGACTGGGATGTAGGAGTGGCCAGAGGGTCGATCAACAGGAAGGGAACAATCACACTGAGCCCCACGAAAGGCTACTGGGCTATAGTGTTGAGGAATGGAAATGATTATGCAGCTCGTGCTGGCCCTGTTGTCCTCCTCTCTCTGAAGACGAAGCCTCAGAAGCTCGGGGTGTTTGTGGATTATGAGGACGGTCTGGTCTCCTTTTATGACGTAGATGCTGCAGCTCTTATCTACTCCTTTACTAGCTGCACCTTCACTGAGAAACTCTACCCATACCTCAGTCCCTTTCTTCATGGTGATAAAAACTCTGCCCCTCTGATCATCTCTCCCGTCAATCACACATATTAGACCAGCGGTTCCCTGGTGTGCTGTGGCACACTTGTGTGCCATGAGGCAAGTCCAGGTGCGCCGTGGGATTTTGTGACAACCAGGGGTTAAATTGATCTGCCTGGGGCCATCAGCATTAACTTATCTATGTAATTTTGAAGATGAATGTTTTCTTACAATGGAGCTCTCCACTGAGAGAAGACTGAGACAAACTCCCTGTCAGTAAAAAAAAAAGACCACTAAATACTGATGTATCTTGTCTGTTTTTACCTTCCTTCTTCTTTTATCACGAAAAAAAGTTAGTTAAAGTTAAAGGAATGTTAAACTCCAGATTCTGGTTAATGGTAAATTCAGTATTTTTCTTTATATCCTGTTTTTCTTTTATGGTGTTCTCAATGTTGTATAGTATGTATTGTTGTTGTATGTATTGATTTTGTCATGCCCTGGCGTGTTATGTTTGCTCCCTTCTTGGCCAGGTCAGTATTGTAAATGAGATTCATATGTCAATGCTTTTTATCTGGTTAAATAAAGGTTAAATAAAATACTGTAAAATAAAATAAAAAATTACTACTTGTTGCAGCAAACACAGGGATCATTAAAACGTAATTGAATCTAATCACTATATTGCAGGAGTGTGAAAACTACAACTTTTCCTGTTTTATTGTCCAGGTGATAGAAGTTAGCTTGAGCTGACCAAACACTACAAAACATTCAAATGCAAAATAAAAGGGGGCGCTGAGCATGTAAGACGTGTCTCTCTGTGAGCAGAGTTGAGAGAGAGAACTGATTTTCCGGTAACACTTTACAATAACGTACACAAATACTATAGTAGTTACTAGTAAACTAACCATTAACTAATAGCCAGTTAATGAGTAGCTAATGAAAAATTTGGCATTAGTCAATCACTAGTTAATCATAGTTAATGAGTAGGTAGTCATTAGTTAATGATTAGTATCTAATTTTCTGAGTAGAGTAGTTAATCATTACCTAATGATTACTAAATGTCAGCTCGTGAATAGAGTAGTTAATCATTACTTAATGATTCCAAAATGTCAGTGCATGAATGTATTAGTTAATCATTAGTTAATCATACATTGTGAGTATAGTAGTTAATCATTAGTTCATGATTAGTTGTTAGTTCCTTAGTAGAGTAATTACTCATTAGTTAATGGTTAGTCAATGGTCAGTTTGGGAGTATATAGTTAATTGTTAGTTATTCATTACTTAATTACTTAATTATTACCTGTCCATTAGTTACTCTTTTTGTGTACCCTATTGTAAAGTGGTGCATCATACTCAGTAGTTTATGAATACTGAATCATTACTTAATTATTATCTGTCTATTAGTTAGTCTTTTTGTGTACCCTATTGTAAAGTGGTGCATCATACTCAGTAGTTTATGAATACTGAATCATTACTTAATTATTACCTGTCCATTAGTTACTCTTTTTGTGTACCCTATTGTAAAGTGGTGCATCATAATCTGTAGTTTATGAGTACTGAATCATTACCTGTCCATTTGTTACTCTTTTTGCACCCTAATATAAAGTGAAAGATATCCTTATCAAATAAACACTCCCTCCAGGTGAGATTCGAACCCTGAACCCCAAGATTGTTAAATTGTAAGTCTGGTTCTCTACCATCTGAGCTAACCAGCCTGTTGCTTGTTGGAGCCATACTATCGAATGTAGAGCTGGAGACCAAGTATTATAGTTTAAAGGTATATTCCACCCAAATACTACTTTCTGTCCAATTACTTACAAGTACTTAGACATAAGTAGTATTTGGCTGAAACATACCTAAGTACTTGGACCTGAAGTAGTATTTGGATGGAATATACCTTTAAAACTATAAGTACTGGTATTTGGAGAGAAGGTAGTATTTGGGTGGAATATATCTTAAAAACTATAAGTACTTGAACAGAAAGTAGTATGTGGATAGGACATAATACTTAGTCTCTGACTAAGTGGGGGGTGGGGGGTGGACTTACCCAGGCGACCATTGCTGGGCCCCTGTAGCACAACGACCTCACAAGGTTCCTCCTCAGCCAAGCCAAGTCACTGGGGCAATCCATTTGGTGGAAAGGTTTTCTTGCGTTCACTGGGGGTGTGGGGACGCCGCTGTGTCCCGGCCCGGCCTTCTCTCCCACGCCTTATGTGGGGGGGGGGGGGCCGGGGCGGGGGGCATCGGTGCTCTTCATCACTGGTCGAGGGCTGCCGGTTGGTTTAGAACAGTTTAGGTAGGCGATAGATTAGTTACAGCCTAAGGCTGACCTGTTAGTGTTCAGGCAAAGATCAGACTAGAGCAGAGTAGGATAGGCCAGATTAGTCTGTAGACTAGCTAGATACTATGTCCCAGTTAGCTCTGGTTAATGCTTAGAGTAGTCAGTTGTCTGATCTCCCCCCCCCCCTCTCTTTCTCTTTCCCCCGCTCCTTTCCCTTCTTCCCCCTCCTGTTCCCCACTCTCCCACATTTCCCACTCCCCCCCCCCGCACCCTCTCCTTCCATGCTCTTCCCTCCCCCGCCGCCCCTTCCCACGTTCCCCCTGCTCTCCCTCCCCTGCACCCTCCCACCTCTCCTTCTCTGTTCTCTCCTCCTCCCTGTCCTCTCCCCTCTCTCACATTCCCCCTGCACTCCTTCCCCTGCACCCCCCCCACCTCTCCTTCTCTGCTCTCTCCTCCCCTCTGTCCTCTCGGGGGGGGGGGGGGGGGGGGAGGGGGCGGAGAGGTCTGTTCCCTCCCCCGCCTCCTCCTCCCGCGTTCCCCCTGCACCCTCCCACCTCTCCTTCTCTGTTCTCTCCTCCTCTCCCCCTGCACTCCTTCCCCTGCACCCTCCCACCTCTCCTTCTCTGTTCTCTCCTCCTCTCTGTCCTCTCTGGGGGGGGGGGGGGGATGTGGGACGCTCCCCCTGCTTCTCTACCCTGGCTCTCCCTCCCCTGCACCCCCATCTCTCCTTCTCTCCTCCTCCACATTCCTATCTTCTCCCCACCTCCCCCCTCTCCTCCGTCTATATTGCTCATTCTCTCCCCACCTCCTCCCTCCCCCTGCTCTCTTCTCCCCCACACCTCCCCTCCCTTCCCCTCTCCTGCTCTCTCCTCTTGCTCCTCCCCACCTCCTATACCCTCCCCACCCCATCACTCTCTCACATTCCCCCTGCTATTCTCCCTTCTCCTGCGCTCTCCTCTGCTCTCCCCTCATTCCTATATTTTCTATATTATCAATTGTTCAAATGTTATCTTTATTCTGTATATTCTTGTTACTGTGTGTTAGCTAGAATTAGCTAGACATACTTTCTGTGAAGCCCTCTGAGACATGCTTGTGAATTAGGGCTATATAAATAAACTTGACTTGACTTGACTCTACAGACCTATAGTATGGCTCTACCAAATATCAGGCTGGTTAGCTCAGATGGTAGAGAACCTGACTTACAATTTAACAATCTTGGGGTTCAGGGTTTGAATCTCACCTAGAGGGAGTGTTTATTTGATAAGGATATCTTTCACTTTATGTTAGGGTGCGAAAAGAGTAACAAATGGACAGGAAATGATTCAGTACTCATAAACTACAGAGTATGATGCACCACTTTACAATAGGGTACACGAAAAGAGTAACTAATGGACAGGTAATAATTAAGTAATGATTCAGTATTCATAAACTACTGAGTATGATGCACCACTTTACAATAGGGTACACAAAAAGACTAACTAATAGACAGATAATAATTAAGTAATGATTCAGTATTCATAAACTACTGAGTATGATGCACCACTTTACAATAGGGTACACAAAAAGAGTAACTAATGGACGGGTAATAATTAAGTAATTAAGTAATGAATAACTAACAATTAACTATATACTCCCAAACTGACCATTGACTAACCATTAACTAATGAGTAATTACTCTACTAAGGAACTAACAACTAATCATGAACTAATGATTAACTGCTATACTCACAATGTATGATTAACTAATGATTAACTAATACATTCACGCACTGACATTTTGGAATCATTAAGTAATGATTAACTACTCTATTCACGAGCTGAAATTTTGTAATCATTAGGTACTGATTAACTACTCTACTCAGGAAATTAGATACTAATCATTAACTAATGACTACCTACTCATTAACTATGATTAACTAGTGATTGACTAATGCCAAATTTTTCATTAGCTACTCATTAACTGGCTATTAGTTAATGGTTAGTTTACTAGTAACTACTATAGTATTTGTGTACGTTATTGTAAAGTGTTACCGATTTTCCTTCTCTATTACAGGTGATTTATTTTCTCACGTTGTAACCAAATCCGCCAATCTCATCATTCACTCTGGCAGAGCCACTGCTAGAGCTAGAGAGAGATAGAGCTTTTGCCTGGTAATAACATGTCTTTAAATTGGTGACACTTTGGCACAGTCTAATAATTACACTGTAAAATTTGATTTAATAAAGCAGATGCAATCTAAAAGCATTCCTGAATTAAAAAAAAATCACACATTTCTCTCATGTCTTGAAGCGGCATAAGAACTTCACACTGTTGAGCTTGAGCATGAAACAGCAGTGTAACGAGTCAGCACCGGCCCCAATGCAAGTCAAGATGGTCAAACCGGGCCCTGCTCATAGGCTACTGACAAAATATGGTGTCGGCGCACCATAACAGATGACAACTGTAACATTAGGTGACGGCGCACCTTGACAGGCAATACATTTTCGGTGACAGCGTACCTGTCCTCCTGACCAGAGATGAAAAGGTGACGGCGCACCAGAGATGAAAACATATTGGTGACAGCACACCAGTCCAGACACAGATTATTAAAACATAATCACCAGCAGCACATAGACAACGTTATGTGATCAGATAGACGTTACCCCTCTCAGTGTCACTGGATGGCGGCCTGCATGTGCTCTGATTCACAGTGACCATGTCAGGAGATGAGGTCCCCGTCCCGATGGTGGCTGTTGTGACGCTGGCGGGAGCGGGCTGCAGCGGGTGCTCGTCCCGTACGTCCTCCTCCACCTCTCCCCTCTCAGTGTCACTGGGTGGCAGCCTGCAGGTGCTGCTAGCCGCGGCCAACACTGGCTCTTGCTCGGTGCTACCAGTAGTACTAGCGCTGCTGCTGCTAGCTCATCTTTCTTTGAAAAAAAGTGGATATCTTTGGAAGCTTCGCTGTCTCTTTCTCCCTCTCTTATTTCTGCTTTCTCTTGAGAAAACCACTTTTGTGCTTGTAGTTGTCCATGTTGCTCGCTTATTTTGCTGATGTGATGCTGACCTGCGCAATGCTGTACTTCTTCCGTTTTGAGATTTTCCTCATGCACGTGACCACAACATGACCCATAATTCCACGGGCGCACATTTTACCACATCAAATCGCCCATTAATCCTCATATAAACTGAATTTTAAAATGAAATATGGATATATGAGTCCGTAAAACAGGTAGTTTTATGTCATTGTATTTATTTGGTGAAT
Organism: Poromitra crassiceps; assembly: GCF_964638095.1. Lineage (NCBI taxonomy): Eukaryota > Metazoa > Chordata > Actinopteri > Beryciformes > Melamphaidae > Poromitra > Poromitra crassiceps. The sequence continues at coordinate 19,696,131 of NC_139625.1, read as the reverse complement.
GAATGATATGTCACGTAAGTGACACCATGGTACAGATGCAGAATGTAATATGGATATATGAGTCCGTAAAACAGGTAGTTTTATGTCATTGTATTTATTTGGTGACTGAATGATATGTCACGTACTGCAAGTGACACCATGGTACAGATGCAGATTCGTTATGCCTACTATAAATAGACGACAGTTACGGCTTACCAATTAAATTCAGCTCAGCAGAGGTGAGCTGAGCTGGGCTCAGCTGAGACGGGCTGACCGGGGCCGGTGCACGTGTGGAAGCCATTGGAAAATCATTATTCCCTGAAATCGTCTTTCTTTATGAGGTTCAAGTGGCTTTAAAATCACATTGGTCCATAAGTTCAGACAAAGGCTGACATATTGGGCACAGTATATCCCTATAGCCTACCTATAGACTGTCATCAAATAGTATCTTAGAACAGACGAGTTGGCTTCCGCAATTTTCAAATGCTTCCGCCATACCGTCTGTACTTCGTGGGGGAGAATCATGCACCAACCGGAATGGGAAGTAGAAAGGCGGGTTTTCCGCTTATTAGTCCAATCAGAATCCAATATGCCACATTTTTCGTGGACACACGTGTCGTGATTGGTCGGATTCCGTCGAACTACTTTCCTGTCTGAAGGTTTTTTCCCCAACTTCCTTGTGCATGTTCTGGGGGTGTAACGTACAGACTGTGTATAGCTGCATTCGCCGGATGTAGATGACACAGTCTGTTTTAAGAGACTAGTCATCAAATGAAGCATTTTCACTGTATCATTTTGGAGAAATTGAGTCAAAGTCTCAATTCTTGAAACAGATGTTTTTTCTGATTTTCTATGTAGTGTAAAATCACATAGCTCCATAACTCCAGACCATGACTGACATATTTGTGTACAGTAGGCTACACCCCTGAGTATACACTGTCATGAAATGAGCCATTTTCACAGTGCCATTTTGGAGAATTTCAAAGCCAAAGTCTCAATTGTGACCTTGAAATAGATGGTTTACTGACTTTCTATGTAGGCTACTTTGTCTACAACCGACACATCCCGCTCTAGCTTAGCCCCCATATCCTCCTGAGAGCTGGCAATTTAAATAAGAAAGAATAAAGGAAAAAAGAAAATAAAAAGTGTCGCAGTGAAAATGTTTTCAAAAATATTATGCATTCCTTATCAAACGTACACTGTAGTGGACACCAAGACTTGGTTCATGTGAAAATACAGATAACATGGAGATGCAATTGCTTCTGGCGCAAAATACATCATTTGTGATAGTTTCCCACTTGGAGTCTTCCCCTCAGCCCGCTGGTTATGGGAGGGAACCGTTCACTTGGCCAGTGATTGGCCAGTGGTGGATTCAGTCTTCCCCAATCAGTAACGACTTTGCGATCGGACGACACGGGAGGCGCTGCCCATTTTTCGAACCGCTCTCTCATCGGTGCTACGACCTGTCACTCATTCAATTTCAACCCCCTAGACCCGCCTTCAAAAACCAGCAGTGGCTGTGAAGTGGCACAGACTCATTTATGTAGTATGCGGAGCGCAGCAATTCAACGTAATATATGAGTCTGCGGAGAGACTAGGTCCTCTATGAGGACTCCGTGACCATGGAGTCAAACCAAACAAACTTGAACACCTGTCCCACTTAATCAGGGGTTATCCCTATGTTCCCCGGGTCCTATGTTCCCCGGGTCCTATGTTCCCCGTTTTTAACACTCTCCGTAACATTTGGGGTGTCTATCCGCTATGCCGACCACCCGCAATGCCGACCTTAGGTTTAGGCGTGAGGGGTGGGAGAGGTTAGGTTTTGGGTTAGGGTCTGGGGGAGGTTAGGAAGGGTTCTATGTTCCCCGGTCCCACAAAAACGGGGAACATAGGACCCGGGGAATATAGGACCCGGGGAACATAGGTACGCTCCCCTTAATCATCATCATCTGAAAACTTGTCTGAGCCTCCCTTAACAATTTTGAGCAAAATTATCTCATGTTTTGTCAGTGGTGTGTCTCCTAAAGTAATGTTGTGCACCACAGTGTACATTTACAAAAGGGTCATGTTCAGGGCCGCTGGAAGTCATTTTAAGCAAGGGGTGCTGCAAGGAAGGGACTTTTGGCGGCGCCAAATTTGGTGCCCAATTTGGATGTTTTTTGGACGTTTGGATGTTTTTTAGCCATATTTAGAGGAATATCTCATTTTAAATTAACATTAGGATTATACTGTTGTGATGTGATTATTCAGTATTTTCTCCTTTTCTCACTCACTTTCATGTCACCACCTTCTCTCCCTTTAGGTCGTTTTACACTAACAGACAGCAACACAGGCAGAAACACTGAATTTATTATACTTTATTATCTTATTATTATAAACCAAACATCAAAAAGAACATCTCCACCCTCTTTGCTTTGCTCATATTCTTCAACTAAACGCTAAATATCACAGTATAAAATACAAAACACATTTTAATCATATATATATATATATATATATATATATATATATGTATATATATATATTTTAATTGACACTGCAATTCCAATACAAAACAGCAGAGGGTGCGCTGCAGCACCTGCAGCACCCCTACTCCCTGGGGCCCTGAGGCTATGTAGCATTTACTGGACAGCCCAGGGCTGCCTCTCAGTCTGGGGGATCTCACTAACATTAGCCAGGCTGCCTGGTCTCTTCTATATTATCCTTACAACAGCTACAGTACGAGGAGAGGAGCTTGTGAACAACATCCCCAGTCAAAGCACTTCCCTGAGATATCCATATAAAAACTTTCCCCATGCTTTACCCCAAATAAAACTTCCAGTGTCTGTTTGTGTGACTCTTGCGTGACATTATAGTCAATGCTTCAAAGGCTAACAGCTAAGCTAATGTTAGCTGATGGATGGTTGTGTGCTAAACTTGTGTGAGTCCATATACCCGGGAATTGTAACGCTATGAAACACATTTCCTGGCATAGGCAGGCAGTTGGACAAAGTTCTGAAAACATGTATGAACAGGTATGAACAAGCGGTTAGCTCGCACCCGTTAAAACTGATAAAGTTAGCTGGAGTAGTAAAACATAATTTTATGAATTTACCACTTCAGTCCTAACATACGTCCTAACACTACTTACACTACTTGCACTTTTCTCCAAACCATCTCCTTTTTATTGCGGTCCCATCAGACATCAAGCTGTAGCTCGAGCGTCTGGCCCTAATATTACGCAACTTGCTATTCCCGAACACACATACACAAGACTGTGATGAGGGCGATGTCAGTGATGGCTTGAGACTGGCTCCCACAGCTGTCATTTTATATTGTCAAATAACTGCTTAAAAACAAAAGGATCAGAGAATTGAGTACTTGAACATGCATTAGCATGATAAGAACTACCTAAAATTATTAAAACCACCATTGGGAAAAAAATATCATATCATATCACATATAGACTTTGTTTAGTTGGGCTCATTTCCCATCCACTAACATGGCAGAGGTGGGCCTTGTGACCTACACTGGGACCGACCACCAGTGCGGTGATATAAGATGCTTTGGCCTCACTGTTAGAGAGCTGGTTACAACACAACAAAGTGATATCACTGAAAAGCCCAGGATGTCCTCTACACATGGCAACATGTTTCATCATAGCCTATTCACCTTATGTTCAGACGCTGGGGTGGGTGGGGTCACGGCGCCAAATATGAAAGAGCGTCATAGTGGACAGTGCAGGGGGTAAAACAAAGAATGTAGCCTACTACTTTGAGCTCGGTACACAGCAAGCAAGCGAGTATCCACTGTTAGCCAGGTCAGATAACGTTATCGTCGACAATGACGAGCACTTTCTTGTAAAACATACCTGGACTCCAACAAAGAAAGCTTCAGATAGTTTTCTCTCCTCCGAGCGCTCAAGCCACTTACGCCTATAAGACCCGCAGACGTTAACGTAATTCCACGGAATGCGAGACTTAACGAGCCAGTTACATGGCGTTGCATTCTTAGACATTGCTGTTTGCTTTTATTTGGTATGTTACATACAATTGGCTAAATTATTAGTTAATTCAGAGTTAGATGATATTGGAGCAGCCGGCCATTTTATTTTTAGCCGGAAGTCGTCACACGACCACACAACCGGGTCAAATGGGTGTGGCTACATAAGGTGAATAGGTTATTGAAAATAAGACCAGGTCTCAGGAGGATATGAAAACCAGCTCCTCTTCTTCAAAAGCACAGAGGACGTGTTCCAGGTTGATTCGAGGACAGCGGCAGAATAGTGATGACACATGAGCGTAAATTAATATTGGGCTTGTCATCAATCTCTGGAACAAATTATGAACTGTGTTCATTTAAAATCCAATTATCCTCGTTATTGTCAGCATTTGGTGCATGTTAATGATGCATGAAATAGCTGAACATTTTTTTAGGCATGCATTTCCTCAGTCAGGCTGCAATGACACAAAGGGGCCACGAGATGGCGGAAGAGTACCACAGCATTTTCGATTGAGTCTGAACAGGGCAGAGGCTGTTAAAGTATGACAGGGGTTTTAAAGGGAAGAAAGCGTTGCAATAAATAGCTTCATAGGATTGCATTTTAGTATCTTAAAGTCTTAAGGCTTTAGGCTTAGAGCTGTGAAATGGCCTTCAGCAAGTTCATACAATCAAATTAAGTTTAATTTCTGTGGTTTATTATCCTGATGACGCTCTCACAAACATTCCCAAAAGCTTTGATACAGCGGAAAATTATACAATCTTGAATCTTGATGACTTGTTTGGGTCTTTGTACTTCTGCTGTCTTGGCTAAATATGTATACAGTATAGCAACATAAACACCATCTATGCTGATGCAACACATGTAGCCTAATCCCCATGGGTTTTCAAATGCCTTGTTCTCCCTCAACCTGTAAATGAACTCTGTCAAAAACCACCCTCTAAATTCCCTTCAAACGGCTGGATAATGGCGTCTATTTACAGCCGCAGACTGTTTCTCAGATCCGCCCCGGTGAGAGCTTTAACGACTCGTAAACATTGTTACAGACCAGACGCACGGCTCTGCCGCATCCCTCTCGCAATCTCCCGGGCTACAAGAGAAAGTGAAGAATCCAGCGTCTTTAACATCAAAGTGAAGGCCGGGGCAATTTCATTGTGAGCGACTGACAATGCTGTCCGTGCATTTTGAAGAGGGGGGGGGGAGAGGATTAAGGGGAGAGTGCAGTGAAAGTCTTGCTGTAAACAACATGACAGTAGCCTATGCAGTAAACCGCAGGTTCAATCCCTCCGCTCTGCCACGGGTTCACCGAAACGCAAAGGGTGGCGCCGCCGGTCACGTCAGCGTTAATCCTATCACTGGCCATTAGGCTATTTCACTTCCCACCCAATTCACCCATTTTGTGCCTAAAAGGCAGAAAGTAGCACAGGTGCAAGCAAGGCATTAATTAGGCCCCCCGGCACTTAAATGGCTTAGAAGTTGGAAACCCTCATCAGTGTCTACTGTAGCTTGCACCTGTGTTACTTCCTGCCTTTTAGACACACAATGGGTGAATTGGGTGGGAAGTGAAATAGGCGAATGAGGTGATCTCATGGCCTCAGTCTACATCTAAAGCAAGCTGGGAAACCATTTGTTAAAAAAAATACAGTAATCAAAAAAAGAAAAATACAGTACATTATTTTTTTTAACCGGGGCAAGCTCGTTTCAATACCAGATTTTGAGGCAAATCGAAAATCTATCTTGAGAGATTACATCTAAAGTAGAATTTATGCTTGAATATGACGTGAAAGTGGCGCCAAACGTGTCGCCGTGGGGGTTACATGCTGCCACTCCGACGTGCTGCCACTCCGACGTTCTGCCACTCCGAAATATCGGCACTCAGAAAGGGGGTCTATATTCCCCGTTTTTCACTAACCTCTCCCATCCCCCACGCCAAACCTAACCTCCCCCCATGCCTAAACCTAACCTCCCCCAGACCCTAACCCAAAACCTAACCTCTCCCACCCCCACGCCTAAACCTAAGGTCGGCATTGCGGCTTCTAAGGTGAACGACCGCCAGTCCGAATAATGGAAGTTAACGTTCGGAGTGGCAGGGCTTCGGAAAGGCAGAGGAACCCCCGCCGTGGGTAGCGCCGTGGCCAAGGAGCCTGCAGGCGGGGCTTTCGTGGAGCTCCCCAAAACTGTGACGGAGGGTCAACGCTCAAGAACTGTGATTGGCCGATGCCAATCGGCCGATGCATGTACATCCATTAACGTGCTTCTGTATTTATCTTGTTGGGGTCTAGAGGGAACGTTCTATCGTTGTTTGTTGTGAGAAGGAGTAGGACGCGGATATGGAGCAGATACAGTAGTAGAGAGGCTAGCTGAGCAGGTCCCCGGGTATAACCATCTCTACGACACCTCGTTTAAATTTTATAAAGATATCCAGATGGCGGTGTACTGCAGCCAACGCGCTGAGCTGACGTTCGAGTATGACTGTCTAACTGCCGCGGACAACGTCAGGACGCGACGCTCACGTTGAAGCATACAGTATATCCCGCTTTAGTGTACTGTAATGACATTCTAAATAGCATGGCTGATTGCCATTTTTGGTTTTAATTAGCCAATTTAACCCTAACCCTCAAGACAGCATCTCTCCAATAGCGATAGAATCGAAGTGTGTTGGGGCTTGAGCCCTGGCCAGAATGACCAAATTGTGCCCATTGTGGGTTGTACAGTGTCGTAATTACTACTGGTCTGTCCTTCTGTGTCTACTGTCCATGTGATGATGCTCCCAGTTAGCTCTGAGAAGTCACTAATTCAAACCGTTTTACAATCCTAACATGTGGTTAATTGGAAGGGATTTTTCAGCCGGGGGTATAGTTGAATCAGAAATATCCTACAGCTGGTGCCATTTTTGCGGCCCATTGGAACATTTGCCATTCACAATACTGCCATCCTCTTATTACATTTCGTATTATATTTAAACACTTGTGAATCAATCTCTTCATATTGCTTTGAAGTGAAAGCCAGTGTCACAAATTCTTCCATATATTTCCCCCACTTAGAACCCACTGAATAAAATTTAATAAATGCCTTGCCTTCTCTCGCAGTAAGATCTATTCATAAACTTCAATTATATTCTCGGCTTGCTTAGGCGACGTCTGGAGTGTTGCAAAGATAAAACGACTGTTTGTTGTTTTCCTTTTACTTAGTGAGCCGCGATGATATCGTCATTATCTGTTAGACTGGAGCGCTGCAGTCACATGGTGCAGGGAAACATTGTTAATCCCTGTGCAGTGGTCACATGGTGCAGGGAAACATTGTTAAGGCCTGTGCAGTGGTCACATGGTGCAGGGAAACATTGTTAAGGCCTGTGCAGTGGTCACATGGTGCAGGGAAACATTGTTAAGGCCTGTGCAGTGGTCACATGGTGCAGGGAAACATTGTTAAGGCCTGTGCAGTGGTCACATGGTGCAGGGAAACATTGTTAATCCCTGTGCAGTGGTCACATGGTGCAGGGAAACATTGTTAAGGCCTGTGCAGTGGTCACATGGTGCAGGGAAACATTGTTAATCCCTGTGCAGTGGTCACATGGTGCAGGGAAACATTGTTAATCCCTGTGCAGTGGTCACATGGTGCAGGGAAACATTGTTAATCCCTGTGCAGTGGTCACATGGTGCAGGGAAACATTGTTAATCCCTGTGCAGTGGTCACATGGTGCAGGGAAACATTGTTAATCCCTGTGCAGTGGTCACATGGTGCAGGGAAACATTGTTAATCCCTGTGCAGTGGTCACATGGTGCAGGGAAACATTGTTAATCCCTGTGCAGTGGTCACATGGTGCAGGGAAACATTGTTAAGGCCTGTGCAGTGGTCACATGGTGCAGGGAAACATTGTTAATCCCTGTGCAGTGGTCACATGGTGCAGGGAAACATTGTTAATCCCTGTGCAGTGGTCACATGGTGCAGGGAAACATTGTTAATCCCTGTGCAGTGGTCACATGGTGCAGGGAAACATTGTTAATCCCTGTGCAGTGGTCACATGGTGCAGGGAAACATTGTTAATCCCTGTGCAGTGGTCACACGGTGTAGGGAAACATTGTTAAGGCCTGTGCAGTGGTCACATGGTGCAGGGAAACATTGTTAAGGCCTGTGCAGTGGTCACATGGTGCAGGGAAACATTGTTAATCCCTGTGCAGTGGTCACATGGTGCAGGGAAACATTGTTAATCCCTGTGCAGTGGTCACATGGTGCAGGGAAACATTGTTAATCCCTGTGCAGTGGTCACATGGTGCAGGGAAACATTGTTAATCCCTGTGCAGTGGTCACATGGTGCAGGGAAACATTGTTAATCCCTGTGCAGTGGTCACATGGTGCAGGGAAACATTGTTAAGGCCTGTGCAGTGGTCACATGGTGCAGGGAAACATTGTTAATCCCTGTGCAGTGGTCACATGGTGCAGGGAAACATTGTTAATCCCTGTGCAGTGGTCACATGGTGCAGGGAAACATTGTTAATCCCTGTGCAGTGGTCACATGGTGCAGGGAAACATTGTTAATCCCTGTGCAGTGGTCACATGGTGCAGGGAAACATTGTTAATCCCTGTGCAGTGGTCACATGGTGCAGGGAAACATTGTTAATCCCTGTGCAGTGGTCACATGGTGCAGGGAAACATTGTTAAGGCCTGTGCAGTGGTCACATGGTGCAGGGAAACATTGTTAATCCCTGTGCAGTGGTCACATGGTGCAGGGAAACATTGTTAATCCCTGTGCAGTGGTCACATGGTGCAGGGAAACATTGTTAAGGCCTGTGCAGTGGTCACATGGTGCAGGGAAACATTGTTAATCCCTGTGCAGTGGTCACATGGTGCAGGGAAACATTGTTAATCCCTGTGCAGTGGTCACATGGTGCAGGGAAACATTGTTAATCCCTGTGCAGTGGTCACGGTGCAGGGAAACATTGTTAATCCCTGTGCAGTGGTCACACGGTGTAGGGAAACATTGTTAAGGCCTGTGCAGTGGTCACATGGTGCAGGGAAACATTGTTAATCCCTGTGTAGTGGTCACATGGTGCAGGGAAACATTGTTAAGGCCTGTGCAGTGGTCACATGGTGCAGGGAAACATTGTTAATCCCTGTGCAGTGGTCACATGGTGCAGGGAAACATTGTTAATCCCTGTGCAGTGGTCACATGGTGCAGGGAAACATTGTTAATCCCTGTGCAGTGGTCACATGGTGCAGGGAAACATTGTTAATCCCTGTGCAGTGGTCACATGGTGCAGGGAAACATTGTTAATCCCTGTGCAGTGGTCACATGGTGCAGGGAAACATTGTTAATCCCTGTGCAGTGGTCACATGGTGCAGGGACACATTGTTAATCCCTGTGCAGTGGTCACATGGTGCAGGGAAACATTGTTAATCCCTGTGCAGTGGTCACATGGTGCAGGGAAACATTGTTAAGGCCTGTGCATTGGTCACATGGTGCAGGGAAACATTGTTAATCTCTGTGTGCAGTGGTCACATGGTGCAGGGAAACATTGTTAATCCCTGTGCAGTGGTCACATGGTGCAGGGAAACATTGTTAATCCCTATGCATTGGTCACATGGTGCAGGGAAACATTGTTAATACCTATGTGCAGTGGTCACATGGTGCAGGGAAACATTGTTAATCCCTGTGCAGTGGTCACATGGTGCAGGGAAACATTGTTAATCCCTGTGCAGTGGTCACATGGTGCAGGGAAACATTGTTAATCCCTGTGCAGTGGTCACATGGTGCAGGGAAACATTGTTAATCCCTGTGCAGTGGTCACATGGTGCAGGGAAACATTGTTAATCCCTGTGTGCAGTGGTGCTGTTGGAGTTGATTGATAGAATGCTGGGTTACTGATGTGCTAGTTCTAGGCCGGGGGAAACAGGTTCTGTTAGCCTTGTGTTTTGTGCGGTGCTGCAAGCTTCTGGGCTGGGATCAGTTTATTGTCCTACTTTCCTGTATGTGCTGACCATAGGCATCCAAGCCTCATGTGTAGGCTAGGCTACACATTGTGACAACATTGTTGTCATTGTTGGCCACAGGGCCAGATATAATTTCGCAGCTACGTCACGTGCCAATGCCAGCTGAGCCACCAGGAAGCCCCCAGGCCTTTGTTTTATGACTCAGATGTGATGTGGTTCTTTTTTTTTCAGATTTTCCCCCATTTTCTCCCCAGTTGTACTTGGCCAATTTATCCCCCTCCGGCCCCGGTCACTGCTCCACCCTCTGCCGATCTGGGGAGAGCCGAGACTAGCACCATGCTTCCTCCGACACATGCACAGTTGCCAGCCGCTTCTTTTCACCTGACAGCGGGGAGCTTCACCGGCAGGACGTAGCACGTGGGAGGATCACGCTATTCCCACCAGTTCACTTCCACCCTGACCAAGTGCCCCGACTGACCAGAGGAGGCGCTAGTGCAGCAACCAGGACACATACCCCCAATCCGGCTTCCCACCCACTGACACCAGCCAATCGTGCCTGTATGGACACCCGACCAAGCCGGAGGTAACACATGGGCGCAAACCTGCGACCCTTGTGCTGGTAAGCAGGGAATCTATCGCTACACTACCTGGACACCCCATTCGGTTCATTTGTTAAACTGAAAAAAAAGAGAGCAGATAAAGCATACACAAAATCGCTGAGGATGTCACACATTTCCATTGTGGCTGTTACCTTGTGAAAATGGCAAGGCAGGTTCATCAGAATATATCCGACATTAGCTATAATGTGTCAAATGACATTATTGTAACAGTCAAATAATCCTAATTTGTCATTTGTTGCATAATGAGTGTGAAGTGTGCCCATAAGGCCACATCATCCAGGGAGTTTTATCCCTAATTTAAAAATTGACCTTGTTCTTTTTTAATCAGCATGATGTCAGAAGGCACTTTATAATATCCTGATTGTACCAAAGTGGATTTCCCAACTGGGCAAATCACAATAAATCGCCACATGATTACGCCGACCAAGACGACATCTGGACATCCTAGATTAGCACTTCAACCTCCGACTTTTAATATGGTGGAATATCTTCACTCGAGAGGGCCACACAATTCCATCTGTGGAAAGGTCTGCTGAACTACCTCCTGGTGACCTTATCTTCCCACCCAGTGTGCTGCCTGCCGCATGCAACCGTTCAGAGATATAAATGAACTGTGACAACATATCCTGTTCAGCACGGGGGATAATGCACATTGTCACACCTACATCTGCGCGTATGTGCACACATGTGAGCGCCAGAGTGTGTAGGCATGCGGTTACGTGTTCAGAAGTACACACCCACATTTTCTCGGCCTTTGAAATAGAAGTTGCGCATGAGTCACTCATCCTTGTGTGTCATGATTTTTTTTTTGTTCTGCTAAAAGTCACGGAGGAGTCAAAGTGCCTGAGGGGAGAACCAGCATCTTTTGATAATACCTTGCTTGGATTTGGCTCTGTCCCACGTTAGTCGCTGTATAACAATGTGGCAGATTGGGGTAGAGATACAAAACGTCTTTACAAATTATTCTGAATGGCTGCTCTTACTGTCATGCTTTATTGATTCAAAGGCCAAAAGAAAGTGTGGGTGTTAATCCTTGTTTACCTGTATTCAGGTGTGTGTGTGTGTGTGTGTGTGTGTGTGTGTGTGTGTGTGTGTGTGTGTGCGCGTGCGTGCGTGCGTGCGTGTGTGTGTAGGTGTGTGTGTGTGCGTGTGTGTGTGTGTGTTTACCTGTATTCAGCCCTCACTCTCAATTTCTCTAAAACGTCCCAGCTTTAATCAAAGCCATGCAGGGATGTGGGGCAGCGCCTTGAGAATACAGAGCCAAAGTCCTTCCCCTTCCTGTCAGACCCTATGCACTCCGACGTCTGAAAAACCTATGAATGGTGGTGAACAGAGAGAGACGTTACTTCTTTGATGCCATTTAAATTGTGCCATGAGGTACACACATTATGTTTGTCAATGTAAAAGATAACTTTGCAAGTCAAGAAACTGGCGCTATAAGTTATAAATCAGAAAGACTACTATACGCACAACCGGTCGCATAAGTGACATCTCTCTCGCCAGGCCATGTTCTTGATGGTGTGACGTATATTGTGCGAGACGAGAGATGTAGTCGATTGAGCGGTGTCATACACAACTAAATGTTACGTTTCAGTTTCAGGACAAACTGTGATTTTCTTGACATGCATAGCTTTTAAATTGACAAAATTGACATGTGTACTTCAAATTCAAACAGGATCAAAAAAGTGACGTCTCTCGCCGTGCGTTCACCACCATTCATACTTTTTTAAGACCTTGGTACGCATGGTGAGGCAGGACGTGACCACTTTGGCTCTCTATTGCGCTTGTTACAGCATGGCCACTGGCTCAGACTGTGTGTGTGTGTGTGTGTGTGTGTGTGTGTGTGTGTGTGTGTGTGTGTGTGTGTGTGTGTGTGTGTGTGTGTGTGTGTGTGTGTGTGTGTGTGTGTGCGTGCGTGCGTGCGTGCGCGTGCGCGCGCGCATGTGGCGTGAGGGGGGTGAATGATTAATGCTGGGCCTATTAAAGTGTCCAGAGCAAGATACTTACCTCCCTCCTCGTCCAATGGCTGTTCAGTATTTTAAGTGAACTTTTCTGGAAGAAAAAGTCAGTTTCCATGTTCCAAACACACAGGTCTTAAATAGACATGCGGTGTTGCATCATGGGTAAACTCGTCGCTTTTTGGCCATCCTCTGAGCTACTATGAAATTGAGATAATGTGATTAATTTGCCTCTCCTGCAATTATATGCTACAATGTTAATTATTAATTGAGAGCATAAGATGGTACCAGAGGGATAGCGAGGGTCTTTCTGTGTGCGTGTGTGTGTGTGTGTGTGTGTGTGTGTGTGTGTGTGTGTGTGTGTGTGTGTGCGTGCGCGCACACGTGTGTACTGTAATCTGTAACACAATACTGATTACCTGCATATAATCGTTTAGTTGTAATCATTATGTAATCCACTGCATATTACAAGATCAGTCATCTGTTAATTTTCAGCTACTTCTGCGACTCCCACAACGAGTGATGAGAGGTTCGACTCATTTTAACTCAAGTTTGTATGAGTCACTTCACTGAGAGTCGGGTTTTCGAGTCACTTGAGTCATCTGAGTCAGTGACCCCCAGAGCCTGGTGAGTCCCCCACCTCCCTCTCTTGAGTCATATGAGTCAGTGACCCCCAGAGCCTGGGGAGTCCCCCCACCTCCACCCCCCTCTCAATGTCACTATTGCCATTTTCCTCATTATTTAGATGTTTGTCTCTAACATTACTCTGTGAGTCAGACTGCTGTAATCTTGTAACATTGAATCACTCCCTAACACTGGCTCATATAACAAACAGCATGTGTGTGAGCAGGTACATTGTGTGTGCGTGTGCGTGTGCTTGCGTGTGTGCTCAAGAATCAAGATTTTCAATGTCACTCACTCCGTTGTACGAGTACACACGTGTGAAATTCTTATGCTGTGGGCTCCATTACAGACAAGGTGCAGGAGGTAAATAGTGCAAAATCACAGCAAACAACAAATAGGGCACACAAAAAACAGCGAGCATCAAATAGACAATAAGGCAATAGTTAAATAGGGCAACAATGTAAACAGTGTGTGTGTGTGTGTGTGTGTGTGTGTGTGTGTGTGTGTGTGTGTGTGTGTGTGTGTGTGTGTGTGTGTAGCCTATGTATGTATGTCAGCGTATACATTGTCAGGGGATTAAGACTACTAAGCTAATTGCTAATTCAGTGGAGTAATCAAGGATTTCCGTAAAACTCCAGATTAACTGGGATTAAGTGCTTAAAACATTTTTAGGTCTCGTTGGAGCTAAATGGAGGCAAGAGGAAACACTGGTCTCGCACTCAGCTGCCACTGACTCAACCCTGTGGGGAGGACAGGCTATTCAGAAGCTGCCACTGACTCAGCCCTGTGGGGAGGAAAGACTATTCAGAAGCTGGGGGATACCTGCTGCCACTTAACAGGGTTTGGATTATTCCACATGGGGGCGTATGAGGTACTTATCGATAGACAGTGTACAGTATTAGCTGCAGGAGATGGGTTATTCCACATGGGGGCATATGAGGTTCTTATCGATAGTGTACAGTATTAGCTGCAGTAGATGGCACCTATAAGGCTACATCCTCACTCGTTTTCCAGAAAATGTGCAGAATTATGTTAATCTAACCTTTGTGTCCATACTAGTCTTTCTCCCTGTCCACACAGCTCCCCTGAAAATGGCTATACTGTAGCCTATAAATAACATGCATACTTTTTTTAAATGTAAAAGTAAAATAGACTCCTTTATAGCCTATTATATTAACTGCAAATAATCAATTATAGACTCATGTGCATATGGTGTGTGGCAACACCTAAACAACGAAATTTCTACATCTTTAGGCCTATACTATCAAATAAAATAAAACAATGTTTTTTCTTTCAAAATAAACCAAAAAACAACCATAACTTATTGCCTCATGCCATTTTAATTGGCAGTGAAAATGCACATGAAATATGAAGACATTCATTTCAAACTCCTCTCTCTTCAATTGTTAATGGATTTAATTCCTTTAAATTACCATAATCTCGAGATTGATAATTCACAGATGATTCCCTTTAATTATTTTATTTTACACATTGCAGTAACGTTAAAGTTTCGAAGATCAATTGATAGGTGGGCTATTAGGCCTATAGAATGGCATAATCAAGGCACAAAATTGAATTAAAACTAATTTAAAATGAACAAAACAACCATAAGTGCTTGCTGGCTCGCAGCAGTGAAGCGTGGAGCTGCCTGCCGACTCAAACTCAAGGGTCGCCAACTAGCAATGCACAAACCAGCAGTCAAAACCCATGAATAATATGAACCAACCCATTCTCACTCTGAGCGCGTAGCATATTGACACTTTGTCACCTCCCTTGTGCGTCGCTTGTTACTAACATGGTACCCTTGAGCGACCCATGAAACGACTTGGGCTTTTCGACTAAACTCCAATGTAAACCCATGGAAGTCATCTTTGACGCTCATGGCAACTGCTCCCCCATTAGGGTCTGGGGGGAGGAGCTAACCTCTCCCAGACCCTAAGGCTGGGTTCACACCGGCGACCTAAGCCTTGCCTATGCCTTGCCTTTACCCACGCTTTTAAATAGGCGTCCGTTTTAGTCAACGAGGCTGTGTACACAGGGCGCCTGAGCGTGAACCCTGCGTGTACCCACGCCTTGCCTGTGCCTTGCCGATTTTATCGTTTAGGCGTGAGTTCTATTTTCAAGCCGACAAGGCGCGTGCAGGCAGGCTTCTTCTGTCAAGCCATGAAAGAAAAACGCGACAATATCCGTGGGAAATGGCAAAGTCAAATGAATTTCAAAATAAAATGGAGTTACAACAGTGTTGAGCAGAGAGAGAGAGAGAGAGAGAGAGAGAGAGATTGACGGGTGGCTATCACGTGGGGCTTTCTCCCTGTCTGCAAACACATCTTCATGAGAGAGAATAGCCACGAAGAAGCAAGATGGACAATGTTGTTATATATTCTTATATATTCTCAATATTCTTGCAAGATCACCTCTCTAAAATGTCCGACTATAGTCAGACCTGGTTATACATATCCAGCATCAATAGAACATTAAATATATCCGATTTATTTTACCTATGATAATTCGGGACCACACATGAAAACATACAGTCGGGAGAGAGGAGAGGCGCTTGTGACTCGGCTCCAGGTTCAGCATGGAATAGGCGTGCGGTGTGATCGCAAAAGCATGTAATAGGTTCACGCCCAGCTCAAGGTCTGCAGGCGTAGGCGTGGGTTGAGGCAAGGCAAGGCGTAGGTGCTCTGTGTGAACTAAGCGTAACCCTAAACCTAACCTTTCCCACCCCCCACGCCTAAACCTAACCTCCCCCAGACCCTAACCCTAAACCTAACCTCTCCCACCCCCCATGTCTAAACCTAACCTCCCCCAGACCCTAACCCTAACCTCTCCCACCCCCCACGCATAAACCTAACCTCCCCCCAGACCCTAATGGGGGAGCAGTTGACTAATGGGGGAGCAGTTGCCATGAGCGTCAAAGATGACTTCCATGGGTTTACATTGGAGTTTAGTCGGAAAGCCCAAGTCGTTTCATGGGTCGCTCAAGGGTACCGTGTTAGTAACAAGTGACGCACAAGGGACGGGACAAAGCGTCAATATGCAATCCTTTCTCAGAGTAATATAGCCTACTGTTAATATATCAACAGAAGTGAAAATAAAGTCGGAATATATCATCAAACGGCTTGATGCTCTGAACAATAGAGGTAGTGTGGACAATAGCGCAAACGAAAGGCCGACCCATAAAAAACAGGCTAATGTAGACATGGCCTCCAACAAGCCCCACATTAACCACATTTTCAACACTTTACTTTGCCATCAAACAGCCCTTTCCTTTGGCACTACGGGCCCTATCTTGGTACAGGCGATATCTCCTATTTGCGCTTGCGCACCTGTTTGCGCATGCCTTAAAGCAGGCAAGATTGCAGTCCGCTGTCTAGGTGTTATGCCGAGTTTTGCACCCCCGCCCGGCAGCAGCTAAACGCATCCCCACCTCACGGGAGCATATTGTAATGATTTATACAGAAACATAACTGTTTAAAAATGATATAATTGTTTGGGTAGACATGAGCTCCCTGTTTTTAAGTTAAAAACAGCCCCAAAATATGGTGGCGATGCAATACTCGCGGGGAAGCAAAACTCGTCACAACAACGGGCGCAAACGCAGATTAGAGGCGTGCCAAATAATTTATGCATGGCGCAAACGGGATTTGGGTGGTGTTAACCACCAGAATTGTTCACAGGTGTGGCCTGCCAATGCCTGGGTGTTAGATCAATCAAACCAGATTCCCGTCTTGCTGTCCATGTAATACAGTTTGCGTGAGGCATGCTGTAATTCTCCCCATGCGTAATTTGGATAGGCCTATTGACTGTATATATTATCCCTATCTCATAACGACACCATCACATCATATATACCTGTTAAAAACACCTGAGTTTTGATGCAATTCGGGTTATTTTGTTGACTGGGGTGGGACAATAGAAACGTGTTTGCAGCGGGTAAACGGCGGAGACAAAAGAAAAGATTGGAGGATTTACAGTGGACTCAATTACAACTCAGTGAAACACTGAGCTGCCGCAAAGGACAGAGGGAGATGGAGAGAGCTTGTGACCGATCGGGTTATAGCAGGTGAAGGTGAATAGCCTATTGCAAGTAGGCTACAATGTACAAGTTTTCTCAATTAATTGACCATAACCCCTCCTTGCGATGTGATAAAAGTTTCTCAGTGAATTATAGTTGATTGCCTCACCGAATAATCTGCTGGTTACCCAATTTTAGCAGCATAATTAGATGTCTTGGTTTGGCACGTCCGTGCGTAATGACGTTTCTGTGCTGCGCAGCGCGGAGATTATGGTGCGCTCAAGCGCACCGAGTGTTTTAGCGCTTAAGAGGTGCTTTTCAAAGCTCTTAGCGCAGCCCGTCACATGAACTCACATTTCATTTGGTTCTGCGTGACGGTCTGGCCCCAAAGGCAGTGGGGGGGTTTAGCAGAAGCGGAAGAGCGGAAGAGCCAATCAGCGACTGTGCTGTGATTGACAGCGAAAGTTGGCCAATCAGGAACGCCACTAGCACTGCACTAACAAAACAATAATGGCCGCCTCCTTGCCTGATCGTCTCGAGGAGTAATGTCAGCGTTTGTCTAGTTTAAACAGCCATAAAGTCCAGATATTGCAGAAATAGACTTAATAACAACAATTAAACAAGTACAGGAGTATCGCCGCAACCGCGGAGTTTCTCGGCGGAAAATATGTTTTTACCATTCTCCCGAGTGGATTTGGGTTTGACTGGATCCGACGCTGATTGGCTGAAGGAGTTGTCTGTCAAGGCAACTACGCCCGCCCATGCTCCCGCCCCTGCTAAGGACTGGGTGAAGAGTTGGGGCTAGACCGTCACGCAGAACCAAATTAAATGTGAGTTTACGTGACGGGCTGGTTTGCCAGGCTAACATTTTAGAGCTGAAACGCCTGCTTTGGCATGTGGCACGCCTATGCCCAGTACATAACAGGCATGCGCTTGTGCCCGCCCCCAATTTGCATTGCGCACGGCGTTAAATGAGTGCAAACGCTAAATTACCTCTTTTGCGAAGATAGGGCCCTACATCTTCTCAAATGTAGAACTTGCGTATTCCTGCATGCTGCACGCGTAAACGCCCTAAATGCATGTTTCTGATCCAAACAGTGATCTGCAGCGTAATACAGTGCGCGGCATGTGTAATAATAATAATAATAACAATAATACATTCAACTTATATAGCACTTTTCTAGCTACTCAAAGTTGCTTCACACACAGAATAAAATCATTTACAAGTACATTTGTAGTGGTAAAAATAAGTAGAATATAAATAATGGGGTTAGCAGGTGAAGGCAAGTTTGAAGAGGTGGGTCTTGAGGGTCTGTTTGAAAGATGGTAGGGTGTTTGCTTGACGGATGTGGATGGGGAAGATGTGTTTGACGGCAAGGTAAAGCACTGAAAATGTTGTTAATATAGCATACACTTAAGCCGGTCTATCTCTTCCACAATCTTCGAATGCACCAGAGACAGTCTGTAGGCTACTTCAGCCTGTTCACATTTGACCAGAGGACGTTGTCATCTTCCAAAGATGTTTGATGGTATTCGACCAATGTAAACAAAACCAAGGCAGGTGATTGAAGAAATTAGATCATGTCCCGCCTTCAGCGGATATCCCACCTAACATCCGTTTTGAACTTTCTCCTCTGTGAAGTACACAGGTAGGCTGGAGCATTTCCAAATTGCGGGAGCCAACACGTGATACTAGCGTACCACCATACTGACTATCGATAAGTACCCCATACCCATGTCAAATACTGAACTATCTCCTTGAGAGCCTGAAAGAAGAATCCCCAAAGTGTGTGTGTGTTTGCTTGTGTGTGTGTGTGTGTGTGTGTGTGTGTGTGTGTGTGTGTGTGTGTGTGTGTGTGTGTGTGTGTGTGTGGGTGGGTGTGTGTGTGTGTGTGTGTGTGTGTGTGTGTGTGTGTGTGTGTGTGTGTGTGTGTGTGTGTGTGTGTGTGTGTGATTCCGTGTGATTCTGTGTGTCTGTGCCTCCATGTTGAGCAGTGAAAACGTGTGCAAGTGGGGGGAGGGGGCTTGTGGTTGTTGTAGTACACTGATGGTGCCAGGGTATTTGAGTGAGCATAAATGGGTTTAGGTTAGGAGCGTTTTTTTTTTACAGAAATCCGTGCAACAATTTATTTTTGACAGCGAGTGGCGTTCCGCTCCAGCGCACTGTATTTGTGTCTCTTCAAAGTCTGAAGCTTTCAGCGGAACTGCGGAGTTTCCTGCATAGCGCCTGTGATTGCTTTCAGTTCGGAAGAGCACTTGTGTTATTATCTGAGCATTGCATAATCATCACAGATGAAGAGGCTGTTTTTACTTGCTCTTGTTATCAAATGTATTGTTTTGCATCACATTCATACTGTAATGGAAAAATGTATTAAAGTCTGCAGCAATAACATACGTACGAATACGTATTAAGTCTTAAATGTGTTCGAAGAAGTGTGAAGAATGGATGTAAAACTTTTTCAAAATGATCATTGCTGTTGCCCTGCTGAAAATATCTGAAATTCAACATTTTCTTATATCATGTTTTGACTTTAGTAGTGGGAGGATTACATGCTCCAACGAAAGCCTTTCAAATCCCATTGGACATACTCACAAATGTGTGGTGATCAAGCTAAAAACAAGGCTGTTTCTCTGAATGAGTGACAATATATAATGACAATACATCTTAGGTGATTATTTGGTTATTTGGAACCAGAAGCAGCAGAAGCGTGAGACCAGGGGTTTCCCACAAAGCCGCAGCGCCACCTGCTATTGGTCCGTGATCGGCGAGCTGTGCAATCACTCTGCAGGCGACCTGTCAATCACAACCCGAAGCACAATCTACTTTATCGTCCATTTTACTCTAAATTGTATGTTAATAATTGACTAAATGAACATCATGGAGACTTGAAACTCACGATTGAGACCATAAACTCATTAGGCACATATTTACTGACGTAATAAATCAAGTGAGAAGCAGAGTCATTTTCCTATTGACTTCTATACTTCTAGGTTCAAGGTGCTTTCGCATTGGCTTCATTTTTCAGCACCGGAGGTTGCCCCTCCTATTCAAGAGGCCTCTTACTGTAGCTCATTGCTGTTGTTCGCTATCGCATTAGTGTCACAGCAGAGCCACAAATTACAGCACGGTCATGCATTTAAGACTGACCCGCAGGCTGTTTTGGAAGATTTTACAGTCTGCAATTGTCTTTATGCATAATGAGAACGCTGCTGCCCCGAAAGGCAATGGGCTCACTGTTGCTGCACTGACAATGATCCAGATCCGACCGTGCGTTTTACTATTTCACCTCTTCATTACTCACCCTACTATTCTGCCCCCACTGGGCACAGACTTGTCAAACAACAGGAAATTTAATAAGAGGAGATCACAGTTGTGTGTGTGTGTGTGTGTGTGTGTGTGTGTGTGTGTGTGTGTGTGTATGTGTGTGTGTTCCTGAATTCCCGCATGCGGACGTTTTGCATCAGCGTGTGTAATTTCATTGTCTCACCGCAGCGCGCCTGTAGTCCTGAATCGGCCCACGGGGTGTAAACGGGAGCCGAGAATATCAGCGAATGTGTCGGGCCCCAACACACACACACACACACACACACATACACACACATAGACACACATAGACACACACACACACGCAGACAGACAGACACCACCCAAAACAAATCGCTCTCCTCCGGCCTCGCGATTCGCTCGGTTATCCACGCGGCTCGACTCGCAGCGACGGGAAACAATGGGAGAAACAAATGATGAATATTCCGGCTCGTCGACTGTGTCAGCGGTGCCTGGGAATAATAACACAAATGAAAAATAGACATCCCCTCGTAGCAGCGACCTGCTGTTTCAAAGGCTCTTATTGAAGATGCCTCTCTGAGCTTGATTCAAAATCTTTGTCAGTCTTTTACGGCCTGATCTCCCGGGGTTTCAAATCCTGGACATGACAAGTCACAGCTATTTATAGCGCAGGGAGTGTTGGATCATGGCTTATTAGATCATTCACTCCGAGATGGGCATCTCGGCATGACAATGATGTGATCCTGTTTCTGTATTTGATTATTATTATTATATTTTTTTATTTCATTTTTTAAGAAGAAATGTCATGTTTGACGCCGCTGTTTACTGATAAACATCTAAAAGGCACACATGACGTTTGGCAGAATTATCTTTTCCCTTGTGCCAATCCTTTACCTCTTTGTTTACCGGCACACCCACACTGTGTACATTCGCAGTGTTTTCCTCGGCTGAAAAAGCACTAATCGGACCATGGCGTGAAGACGCCATTCAGCCATTTAAGGTCCACCAGTCGTTTAATGGGAAGGGAATATGAACATGACCAAGTACAGGCCGTCTCTGGCACCGTTTTACAGGCTTTGGTATAAACATGACTCTGGGGTCAAGTTGTTGCTAAGTGTCCTGCAGTGATGGCTAGGATCACGGTGTATAAATACAGGACCTTCCATTGCACTGGTCTCATGTATCCTAGCTTCCTTCCTGGTTCCCACACCTTCTTGAACATCAAATTCAAGAACTTTTCAAGCACTTTCCAGGCCCAATTCCCTCAAATTCAAGGACCCAACACTGCATAGTTTGAGACATGGATCAATGTTAATTACTGTGTAATTTTTTATAATGATAACTAGCAGGCTCTAAGCTCACAGAGAACAATTAAAAAAAGAGAGGCTTGAAGGTGTGAACACTTCTCAACTGTGTCAGGTTAGGTAGAATCAATCAAAATAACTTAAAGGTCCCATTCCGTGCAAAAGCTGTTTTTACTTGTAAATGCATATACTGCTGTCATCCCTCCCTGTAATGAGTGGTCACAACCTCAGAACTGCCAGAGTTGGATTTGTCCCTATCCAGCTTCCCCCTGCAGTCTCCTTCAAGCCACGGCCCTTACACTCTGTTCCCCCAGACGGGTTAATGTTACGTCACGCGGGTCCTTAAGCATACTGCGCGCAGTCTCTCTCACACAAGCTACCTGCACCATTTTGTCTATAGCCACAAAATTAACACTTCTAGCTGGAGCGACGTCAACTGTACGTGATCCAGCAACTGCGGAGGTGCATTCGGTAAGTCTAGGCATTTTGAGATGTCCTCTTTAGCGTAGCAACCGTTAAGTTAGCGATAGCTCGTTGCTAACGTTAGTTGTGGACACAACCTAGCGTGCTGGTCCACGGACGCTAATCTGATTGGCCGCTGGGAGCCTGGGGCGGGCTCTCCCTCAGCGGCCAATGGGAACTGTTAGTTCTGAATATATTATAGAAACAGACCATTCTTGGGAAGCGACGAGATGAGGAAGTGAGAACTCCGTCGACAAATTAATCCAGAATCATGTTTTATGGACCAGAGACACACGTTTTTAAGAGGTTACAGCTGCGCGAATTGGGACCTTTAAAATAAAATAAAATAATTTATTTTCTTACACAAAATATATAAATTCAAGCACTTTCAACGACCCATGTCTATTTATGTCTATTTTCAAAAACATTCAAGGCCTTGATTTTGATCAAATTCCCAATCTTTCAAGGATTTAAAGGACCCGTGGGAACCCTGCCTGTCCTTCCTTTCTCTCTTCCTTGATGTTTTCCACACCTTCCTTCCATCATCCATCCATCATCTATCCATCCATCATCCATATTTCATTCTTTCTTTTATCCACACATCATTCATTCCTTCCTTCCTTCCTTTGTTTGACCATTGTCTCTCTTATTGCTCCCTCCCTGGTCTTTCCATCACACTCCTCCAACTTTGATCTGACCTTCTCACTACATGCAGGGTGAGGTAACAGACAGTAACATGCATGCACACACATACCCCCCCCCCCCCCCACCCCAACACACACGCACACACACACATGCGCGCGCGCGCGGCAGTTGGCTCACGCAGGTTTCTTTTATCACAGTCAGCACTGAGCAGTTTGACAGTGAAGAAGGAGCCTGGTTGCACAGTTTAAAAGAGAGGATTTCCTCTGGGGCATGGCTCCTCAAACTATGGATTCAGCCCTTAAA
This sequence comes from Poromitra crassiceps, assembly GCF_964638095.1. Classification (NCBI taxonomy): domain Eukaryota; kingdom Metazoa; phylum Chordata; class Actinopteri; order Beryciformes; family Melamphaidae; genus Poromitra; species Poromitra crassiceps. The sequence goes on along the minus strand of NC_139625.1, from coordinate 19,673,025 downwards.
TAGTACATAGTGGTAATATACTTTAATGAGGATCCAGAATGAGAAACTACATTTCTTATTTAGGCCATGGGCCGGAAAGTAGTGGAAGACCTGGCCTTTGTCAGCGAGTTTCAAATAAATTATGAAGGATAAGGAGCTGTCTCCTTATATTACTATACTATACTTAGGCTTGACCTTTGACCCTGTTTGACAGCTGCCTTTGAATTTGCATAGATTGATTGATTAATCCAGTCATCTTTTCTCCTGCCCATCACATGAATCTTTATTGTTTTCTCACTTGATACATTGTTATTTGTCTCCAGCCATCATTAAGCTTTTTTTCTTAGATTATTTTTGGGGCATTTTGCCTTTGTTTGGTGGGCGGTGGGTGGGCGGGGGGAGAGGGGGGATGGCATGTGGCGGAGGACCACAGGTCGGATTCGAGCCCGCGTCGGCCGGGCGGAGGACTAAGCCTTGGTGGTGCGTGCTCTACCAGGTGAGCCACCGGGGACACCCGATATTTTTAGCTTCAATGGGCCTTAGTGGATCAGAAAACCTGCTCTAATACAGAGACAGCAGAGGGATCATTATCGTCGGCGCAATGAGACAGCACATTCAAAGTGACAATTTTCAGCGATCTGTTCGACAGCTTTCATATGAAAACATGCCATCGTAAGAGTCGAACTCCCAAGCTGTCACACAGTCTCCCTTCTGCTGTGTTCCTCCTAGGTTTTCCTCAAGGAATAAAAACAAAATGGAAAAAAAATGACAGTGCTATTATACCAAGACACTGCAGAACTGTTTGGGAGACACCGGGCGGAACAACAGGGGCCGTTATCCATAATTAATAGCCCTTTGGTTGTTTTAAGCACACGGCCCATGCATATTTTAGAGAAATAACCAGTGAATATGTTATGTAGAAGACTTGTAAGGAGATTGGACAAAGGGAATCAGCATCCCAGAAACAGATGTGAACTTACCTTGCCACTGCCTGCGCACGCCTCTCCCTCGGAGTGTCTGGTTGCTAGGGGACCCAGAAGACTAATTTGGCCATTACATCACATATGCAGGTTCAAAGGCTTCCCGGAGACATTTTTTGAGTCTCATTACATGCCAGCGACAGTCCGAGGGGGAAACATAAGCAGTTTGTCACAGAGGAAGTGATATATCCGAGGTACGTCGCTGCTATTTTTTGATATCCTGGACAGGGAGGCTCATAAAGCTCGCTCTCGTCAACGTCTTTCACGATAATACGAGATGTGAGAGGGTAATAAACGGCAATAGCCGGGCCATATGGATGTGGATTTACCGGCGCACGCTGCAAGAACCGAGTAATGAGTGAGTGAAATTGATGTAAGCAAATAAATAAGTCAGCCGATAAGCCGTTTCCTCTGTCGTGGAATCATTCATGGCATACGCTTGATGTATGGGAGCGAGGAAGGGGGGGGGCTTTACATGTGATGCTCGCAAGGCGGTTTCCCTCCCCGAGGCTGTCGACCGCACCTGCGCCTCCATCTCTTGACTGACGTGGCCGTCGTCGCAGCGTGATGACAAACGCGTCGTCGGCACATTGGCGGGGAGGCGGGGCCGCTGTCCCTCCAGCAAATGTGTTGTGATGCTGCCAGCTTGTCGTTTAACGCCTCGACGAGGCGCAGACACACACACACACACATCGTTTTCCAAGAGGGACGCCACCGAATGAAAGTGCTGCGAGGAAATACATGGCATGCAGCGGGGAACGCAGCGGGAGGGCCGTTGATGGGTTGATGACAGCTTTCAAGAGACATTGGTTGCCTGGTTGGCTTTGTCTTACATTTCAGGAAGTGAAGTGGCTGCGTTTGTAGCCAGGGCAACACTATATACTGTCACATAATGTGTTTTCGTCAGCCGCCTGCCATACCAAAGAACTGAACTTTGTTACGCCATAAGGGACATTGCTTTAGAAAAACTAATATCTATAAGTTGAATTGGTTTAAGTTATGCTATGTTAAGTATATTAAGTTAAGTTTCTGTTTTATCGTTGTTTAATCTTCCAAGGGTCTTGGCTGGCAGCCGAATGGCCCAGATGCCAACTGAAGATTGCTGCATCTGTAAACAGCATATTGTATCGCTCTAAGAGTTCTTCTCACTTTTTTTTAACAGATGTGTGGATAATTGGACTGGTTACAAATAAAAAATAACACAGCATGATTAAAGGCCATCTAATTGTTTTTCTTCTTTTGTTGTTTATTTTCTCTCCTCATATTTCATGTTTCGCTTTTGTCTTCCATGCTGACTCAGTAACTTCTCCTCATTTGTAGAAGCTGAAAGGACAAACACAGCATCCCTTGGGTCACCCAACACACACACACACACACACACACACACACACACACACTTTCACACACAGTCTGGTGAGCAACACATGCCCTCCTCTCTCATTAGAGCCCATGCACAGGTGCAGAGTGAGCGCGCGCACGCTGCTGATGACAAATAATTTATCAAAGTCTGTGGTGCCATTGCGGCAACCTTTTCCCTCCAAATGTCACCTTCAAAGGGGGCTCCTTGTTCACACATGATTGTTCTAAGGCAACAGAGCCCAGAAACTGCCCGGGGGCAACTGAATGAGCTTCCCATTATGAACGCTATGATGAAGCGTTCCCCCGGTGCAGTAACAGATCTGGATGTGCAGCCCACCTCACCCCCAAGCTGTTATCTACATTGTCTGAGAAAAGGGCACTCGCTCTTCTAACCCATCAAACCCATTCTTAATTGATCATGATTCCACTTTGTTGCGGACTTTTATGAGGGTGCAGCAGTTTATCCTATCCATGCATATATAGTTCTGTGTTTTTTTTTTTACAAAGTGCTAGCTGAACAGTGGAAGCCTCGAGGGTGAAGAGGCATTGTGGCTGCAAGGATACTCTTTGAATCTCATGATTGAATGGGGAAAGCGAATAATGCTTTCTCCTCCCTTCAAGCCCGCTTCCCCCGGAGTGTTGAAACGGGTTTTTAGATCTGGCAGCTTAGAGAGCGGTCTTACTTGTTTACTATCGTTTTCACGCTCATCAACCTACTGAGTGGCCCTGCGGACGGGAGCACTGTCATCTCGCAAGAAACCACTTGCATCAGGGAATGTTGGGGGGGGGAACTATAGGGTGAAGGGGATCATTATTCGACAGTATAGCTTGTCCTCACAGGGGCTGACTGGACCTTAACCAAACCCGGAAAAATGCACTCCACCTGCTTTCATCAATCATATACATTACAAAGGTTTGTCCTTTATCTTGGCAGATGTTCAGCACCACTGTGAGATAAGCCGGTCGTTTTTCAAGAGAAATGGTAGAAAAGGTACAGTAGAAAGAAAGATGCTCCTCGCACGGGAAAGTACACATCAAAAAGGAAATAAAAGAACTGGATGATTCATGTCGAAACATTTTACACAAAAATAATAAATAATCAAATAAAGCTCGCAAATGTTCCAGCATAGTGCCGTTATCTGCTTTGCACTCTGTGATTAAGGTACCTCTTAAATCTATTCTCTAATGAAATGTTATAGCAAAGTTAAATATGGCTTTGAGTCCATTCCGTTATGGGTTCATTCCAGGAGCATTGCATTGGCAGAAAATCAACCCTCTGCATTAGATTGTGGATTATGACTTCTGTTATACTAATAACACATTTTGTCCATGCAGCGTTTTTCTTATGGCGTCGCACACATTGGACATACGAGATGAAGGGTCCTGCAGCCACATTTCCTTTACCACAATATACATTTGAGTGTGTTGAAGGCTGTTGAGGTCCTCATTTGTGAAGATTATCTTGTTGAACACAAAGTTCGCTGTTTCATGAACTTTTGTTAACCACAGACCTTATTTCGTGCATTTAATCTGAATCCCCATATAAAAACTCCATTGATTTTGTTTTAAACGTGGGAACCGGAACATGATGGCTAGCTGAGTTGGCCTACAAAAATACGTAATCCCTGCGGTACTCTGTGGGCAGGAGTTGCCAGGGAAAGCCTCACTTGGAAAGCTTTGGATAACAACACTGTAATGGCATTAGGGTGAACTGGTATGCAGGGCCGCTGGAAGTCATTTTAAGCAGGGGGTGCTGGGAGGAAGGGGCCCCACCGAAAAAAATGTGGGCGTTTTTTTTAAACATTTTTTTGCCATATTTAGAGGAATATCTCATTTTAAATCAACATTAGGATACTGTTGTGATGTAATTATTCAGTATTTTCTCCTTTTCTCACTCATTCAGAGCAAAGAGGGAGATATATAGCATGATGATAATGCTCTATATCTCCCTATTTGCTCTGAATACACCAGTTAACATGACACAGACTTAACATGATAGAAATATTATCAGCAAACTTAATGACTAGACTAATTATTCTGATCTGAATGGCATATATCAAGAAACATTGACTCCTCTCTTTGCTGTATAGTGGGAGGTGCATTTTTGAGTAGGCTATTAAAATAGCATGTCAAGTTCACATTTCTTTATTGCCAGATTAAACAATTCGTATTGGTTGTTGGTTGGTTCAACACAACATGTGTGTGCATGCGCGCTTCTTCTTCTCTAGCCTACAAGCATGTAACTTCCTTGATTGTTATTGTTGATAATTCTATTTAAATAGGCTACATTTTCATTTCCCGAAACATTCTTAAACAAGAAAGGAACATAGTGCACTGCAAAATATTTTTAATTACATTTGTAAAAAAAAAAAAAAAAAAAAAAAAAAACATTTTTTTTTTTGGAAAAAAATCTAGGGGGTGCTGCAGCACCCCTACTTCCCGCGGGCCTGCTGGTATGACTTGTATCCAAGGGGCTAGCTCGTCTCCCTTTGTGAAGCCAATGCGGAAGTAGCTTAAAGCTGCATTTTTTTTAATGGCCTGCAGGGGGCGACTCCACGGGCTGCAAAAATAAGTCTGGTTACTTGTAAGTGAATGGGGAAATGACCGCATTTCTCACTGGATGTATTACCTCAATAAACACTTTCCTAATAGGTTTAGGGCCTCAATCGCCAGTTTCAAGTCTTCGTTGATACAGCATGATGTTCATTTAGTAAATTATGGTCCCATGTAGAGTAAAATAGATGAAGGAAGACTATGCTTTGAGGCGTGATTGACAGATCACCTCTTCTTGTCTATACCAAATAACCAAGATGGCGACGATGAAAATCCCACCAACCAATGGGTGACGTCATGACGTCTATGCTTGTATCAAATACAGTACACTTTGTGACTATTCTATCAATGTTAAAGGAGAATTCTGTTTTTTTTACACCCCGGACCTTATTTCCAGCTTAAAATATGATGTTTTACTCACCCAGAGAACTTTGGTTTCATTCTGATCGCCATAGAAGATATTCAGGTCGGAGTAGACCTGGAACTGGTCAAAACGGGCGAAAACGGGCCATACGTACTGTATAGTACACACTGTAAATAACATATTTTCTGCAACATATCTGTTCATATCCTCATAATATCTCATCCATAAATGAACATGAATCCGTCTAGTCTCCTCCGGGTTGCCTCGGGCAGCTTCGGGAAGCCTTGGTTTCCTCATCCAGGGTCTGTGAATCCAACAGAGGCATTCCTCCTCTGTTCTCGGCCGTGCAGCGCTTGTTCGTCCATGGCCTGTTGTTCCTCTCTCTTTCCTCATCCGCTCTTCATCCGTTGTTGTAAACAAGTCAATAGTTGCGGGAAAATGGCCCCGATGCACTGTGATTCCTGGTAGACAATAGCCAGGTAGACAAAGGAGTCAGCAGGAAACTCAGGAGACTTCAGTGCGACTTGGGGCGAGAGTTGGATTCACAGACCCCGAATGAGGAAACTGAGGCTGCCCAAAGCAGCCCGGAGGAGACTAGACGGATTCATTTATGGATGAGATATTATGAGAATATGAACCGCTACGTTGCAGAAAATACATTATTTTCAGTGTGTACTACGCATGGCCCGTTTTGGCCAGTTCCAGCACTCTACTCGGACCTATCTTCTATAGGGATCCGAATGAAACCAAAGTTCTCTGGGTGAGTAAAACATCATATTTTATTTTAAATGTCAGACTGTTGTCATTATAGTTAATGGCATAATATGATTAAAATCACGGTCGTGTTTTATCAATGTACAGTGTATTTGTATACGGCAGTGCTATTTCATGCAAAGCCCAGTCTTGGAGCCATGAAGTCCACATTATAATTTACAAGTGTAGGCAAACACTTGAGAAGCACCATGTAGGGTTTTACCATAGTGCTCCAGTTTAGAGTAGCTTCACTTTCAAATGTAAATAATGTACACGGACGACATTAGGACCCTCATCACTGAATCCCAACACATTCAACTGCAGACTGAGGATTGTGCCAAGCATACAGTACATAAGCGTGGGCAGCAGGACTGAGAGGTCCCATGTACTATAGGCTTTACATCAGAGAGAACAGCATTCTCTTTCACCTCAACCCTCTAGAGAAGAAAATATATCTCCAGTCTTATCTCGTTTTGAGAAAGCTACAATCACTCACTCACTTTTGCTGCTGACAGATTGTTACCTGACATACTGCAGTGCCTCACAATACAACTTTAACACTCTGAAGTGTTGGGCGATTTAGTCCTACAGTATACAGTATCATCTGGATAGTTACAGGGTACAGGTGAGATCATTGAAATGATTAGCCAATTAATCGATTAGGAAATTATTAATCTATAATTGTGATACTCGATTAATCATTTTAGTCATTTATCAGTAAAAACATTTGCTGGTTGCAGCTTCACAAATTCTATATTTGCTGCTTTTCTTTGTTTCATATCTTTATAACATGAATCTACTTTGGCTTTTTTTGGCTGCTGGTCAGGTGATTCAGAGTGATTTAAAGAGGGTTGCAACAAAGGAGGTTCAAAATGCTTGATATTAGTCACATGACTCACGTAGCTATAGTGGGTGCAGGGGAGTGGGTTCCAGCAAGTATGTTTGAATGCATAAAATAAAGCAGATAGTATTCAATTTGGTTCTTTAAACATCTTAGCCTGAAAGTACATAAGAAAATCCATTCTGCTGCAAATCTCCATGCACTGCTCCATCCAGAATCTTACTTCTGGGAACTATTGCGAGGTACAGTAACAAACGGGTCCAATGGAGTGAATGGAGATGACACGACTCATAGCTCTAATGGCTCTGAGGTGAAGGTGTTATTCCCCTATTCTCTTTATTTCCCAAAACTCTGCGTGTGACTGTTGCTTACATACGGTGATGGTACAATGCAAGATGAGGAGAAAGGCTGGGGGAGAGGTTGGTTTTGCCGAGCAAAGACGACTGATGATCCAAATGGATTTTCACAACTTCGTAACGAGAGCCCCCGCAGGCTCAGACCCTCTGGCGACACTCAAGGTCACTCCATTCATCCTGAGGCGCAGCACATTCACGTTCACCTTTAAGATGTAAATAATGGAAAAGAGCAAAGAACCTTGACATCACATTGGTAAAGATCTCCATATTTCAACAGTAGCCTACAGGCTGAGGATCTGAACATTGGGTGTAAATGTTTGAAAGAAAAGCATGTTATGACTGTAGTGGCCTTGGAGAAGATAATTCATGAGTGGAAGACTGCTGGTTCGAATCCCTGGAACACCTGGGAAAGTGCGGATATGATAAATGAGGGTGAGTTCCTCTCTCTCTCTCTCTCTCACACACACACACACACACACACACACACACACACACACACACACACACACACACACACACACACACACACACACACACACACACAGAGTCTGACACCCCACTGGCCCTCAAATGGTGCCGTGTCTATGTGCCAACAGACCGCAATGCCGACAGCCCACACAGAACCAGCTGAGCGAGGCGGTGGACCGGCTGGAGCTAACCTCTCCCACCCCCCACGCCTAAACCTAACCTCCCCCAGACCCTAACCCTTAAACTAACCTCTCCCACCCCACCCCACCCCCCACACCTAAACCTTACCCCGCTAGCCGGGCGCTTCTCACTCAGCATTAGCGCCCGGCGAACATCAACGCATTTCCCATCAAACAATCGTGGCGCTCTCACGTCTAGGTATAAAAACAAACCCTTACCTGAGCCAAAAACGTGAAGTGAAGACGCTATCCGATGGCCAACATCCTCTTCTTTTAAATACATATAGGTGCCTCTTCCAAATTGTTGCATAAAATCCACTTTTCTGTCTTTGAAAAAAAGAAAATGTAGGTGCAATACCATTCCGGAAGTGTGGGGGGCATTAGTGAGTACACAGTGAGTAAACAGTGAGTCGTTCCGGGTTGCACCAGATGAATGATTTTCGGTTTTTCAGAGACAGAAAAGTGGATTTTATGCAACAATTTGGAAGCGGCAACTATATGTATTTAAAAGAAGAGGATGTTGGCCATCGGATATCGTCTTCACGTCACGTTTTTGGCTCAGGTAAGGGTTGGTTATTATACCTAGACGTGAGAGTGCCACGATTGTTTGATATTTTTTGATAGGAAATGCGTTGACGTTCACCGGGCGCTAATGCTCAGTATGTGCGAGAAGCGCCCGGCTAGCGGGGTAAACCTAAACCTAACGTTGGACACTTGACGAGTTGGGAGTGAGAAATGTGTTGGCCTGTCGGCATTGTGGGCTGTCGGCACTGCGGGTGGTCGGCATAGCGGGTGGACCCCCCTCAAATCCCCCTAAATGCACAACACCATGTTTGTCTGTCAATACCTGTCATTCCATTCCTCATTACTCAGCTGCTACTATTAGGCACCTTTCCGCTGTACATATTGTGTTACTATGTTATCTCACTACTGTTGCTAGCTATATCATGCACCTTATCACTGTACATATTTTATTACTCTGTCACTTACTGTATCTGCAAAACCATGTTGACACAAGCTCATTTACTGCTGCTACCTCTGATGCAACCTGACACTGTACATTTCCTGCAAACAGCAAACTTAGGCTACCTCACTTAGCTGTCAAGAATGTTTATGTGGATATTGTTCTATCTGATACTGTCTATCTGTTAATATCGGAATCCTTTTATAATATTTTATAATCTCTTTAGATTCTTTATATCTTATTTGTTTGTGTATCATATTTTTTGTTCTTATCAATGTGACATGAGCACCAATCACACCAAGACATGTAACATACCTTGGCAAATAAAATAATTCTGATTCTGATTCTGTTGTGATTGGAGTGGTGGATGGGCATTACATTTTTAGCCACATTTTATCCAAAGAGTCACACTCTTGCCCTGTAAACTGTTTTCAACTGGCACATTTAATCCCTGGCTGCCGCTTTTTATCAGGTTTAGTATGCATACTGTAATGTTTACACACAAGATGGGCATCCGGGTAGTGTAGTGGTAGATTCCTTGCCTACCAAAACGAGGGTCGCAGGTTCGCGCCCCCTTGTTACCTCCGTGTCCATACAGGCACGATTGGCTGTCTGCGGGTGGGAAGCCGGATTAGGGGTATGTGTCCTGGTCGCTGCACTAGCGCCTCCTCTGGTCGGTTGGGGTGCCTGTTTGGGCGTAAGAGAACTGGTGGGAATAGCGTGATCCTCCCACGTGCTATGTCCTACCAGTGAAGCTCCCCACTGTCAGGTGAAAAGAAGCGGCTGGCCATGTGTCGGAGGAAGCATGGTGCTTGTCTAAGGCTCTCCCCAGATCGGCAGAGGGGGTAAGCGACCGGGGTAGCAGGGGGAAATTGACCAAGTACAATTAGGGATAATAATAATAATAATCATTAATAATAATTATTATTAATAATACAAATAAAACAACAGCACAAGATATAGCCTACATGTTTGTGAGCCGGGGCCTTGGCATTTGAACTAAGCAGGCAGAGGAATGTGCTATATAAAAAGCCGTAAACTAAAGACAGCTGGCTGACAGTTCCCCACATCAAGGCAGGAGGCATTAAACCACAGCTCCAAACGAGGTATCTGTGTCTGGTGGCCTTGCCTCCATCAGCAGCAAGTGGGCGAGAAGTAGCAGGGTTTCATATCAATCCTGACAGCTTCCTAGCTGGGGTCCAAGGTTGAAATGGTGTAAAGTTCTGGCATGTCATCTTTGATCAGTATGCCGGGAAAATGGGGATTGGGAAGCTACTTTGAGAGTAGCAACTTTGTGACCGAAAAGATTAATGATTTGAAACCATGAGCTGGTTACAAGGAGGTAGGTTGTGGTATTGGGAGTCGGTAATGTAACTGTAACTCCTCACAAATACCACCGATGTGCCCTTGATCAAGGCATTCCACGACCATATCCAGCTGCAAATAGGTATAAAAGAGCAGATGATCTGTGCTCCTAGTCAAAGCCCTAAATCTCCATTACCACTGCCTGAGCAAGGCGCCCCCCCCCCCCCCCCCTCCCCTCTTCCCCCAGGCTGCTCCTGTGAGGCAGCTCCATCGCCAAGAACTGAAAACTGTTTGCACTGCGAAGCTCTCTTGTGTAAATGTGTAAAATGTTGCTGAAAATGAACAATGGTGCTCAGTCAACGGCTATCACGGCTAAATTAATGTAAAAGTAAATACAGTAAATAGGACAGTCCAGAAGGACCTGGACACAGTAGGCCTCTAAGTCATTACAGTAATGTCGCCGGTGACGTCGCTGGTTAGGAATTTCTCCTAAAAGCCTTGCCAGAACTCAGCGGTTTGCAGGGCGACGTGGGGTTGCCGCTAAATGAAACAGGCACAGCTGTGCATCACGGTGTCGACAGACTCCCCTGCTGCACATGCAAATTTGGATTGTTGCTGGTGGAGATAATCACTCTTTAGATGAGCTGTTTTCGCTGGAGCTGAGAAATTTGAATATGGTGATGAAGTCACTCGAGGGGGCCTTTAATAAGGGAGGTAATCGATAAGGCAATTTAAGCTAAAGGGCTTGATTTAATCTCTTGTTACACGCGTCACACAGGTAATGAGTAGTTGGTATTGCTAAGCATAATGAATGCATTTATCAAGCATTTTAAAGGGGAGGACAAATTCGACTCTAACTTAGTTCATCTTACAGCAAACAGGTTCGGAATGTATATGGGACATTCTGAGTGTCGCGAGTGAGTGTCGCGGAGTGGGTGTCGTGTGGGCAGCGGGCTCTGTGGGTAAAATGTATTGTATATTCATAAGGCATTGAATAAGTATTTATGGCTGGCAGGTGGCTGCCTAGCAAAAGGAGATGATCTAATTGAACAGTTACACAGGCTCTTTGTAAGTACACACAGGAGCAGGAATGGCCCCGCAGGATGGATCAATCTCAACTGAGCTTCAGATGGAAGAACAGTCAATCGGCAGCTGCGTGAGGCAAACACCCGCTCAGTCACAAAGTCAAATTATTTGTGGCACTGTATGTGTCCATAAATGCGACAGTGGTGAAGTACGGAATCATGCGTAGCTCAGAAGGTAGAGCATTGTCATAATACTGTTTAGAGTTAGGGGATTGATTCCAGTCGGTGCCACCCATGGTGAAACTGTATTCACTGAAGGAATGTGTCAATATATCAAAAAGAAAATAAAGTGTTAGAAGTAGTCTTTACAGCTGTACTAAAAGTTTATGTGGTGGCTCCATAAATGGCAGCAAGATGTAGCTATTGGAAAAACCTTAGTAAACTTTGATGCTTTATAGCAAAGCAAAGGGATAAGAGATGCGAAACAGTCCAGCTTTCTCTGGATGGAGTTTTGAATCCAAACCACCAGTGGTTCGCACCAATCAGCGCCCTATGAGGTGGCTACGGGCGGGCTTAAGGGTGAGCACAGCGAGAGCGAGCCCCGTGATAGACAGATGGTTCATCCAATCACCTGCCGGGTATTTTTTGAAAGTGCCTGGCTTTTGAGACGGTTTCCTGAGTGACTCGTTCCCAGATGGTTTTGTGAAAACAAACCATCATGGCAGTGTCAGGTTATTTGCGGCTGTTCAGGAGACCGCTTTTTAGTTGTACTTTGATTTGATTTGTCACTTCTTGTAGGTGAAGTGTACATACCTGATACCTGGAATGTGTTTGGTCCAAATATGGTAAATCTTCAGGGCCTCAAGAAGTGCAGCACAGATTAATTATTTCTACACAAGCTTTGTAATAACACTTAGTACACCTTTAAACGTCCACCAAATAACAGTTCAAAGCTCGCCTTCCCCAGTCTGAGCCGACTCCCCCTTCTCTCCGGTCACACACGCAGCCTCCCCTTCTCTCCGGTCACACACGCAGCCTCCCCTTCTCTCCGGTCACACACGCAGCCTCCCCTTCTCTCCGGTCACATAGGCAGCCTCCCCTTCTCTCCAGTCACATAGGCAGCCTCCCCTTCTCTCCAGTCACATAGGCAGCCTCCCCTTCTCTCCAGTCACATAGGCAGCCTCCCCTTCTCTCCGGTCACATAGGCAGCCTCCCCTTCTCTCCGGTCACATAGGCAGCCTCCCCTTCTCTCCGGTCACATAGGCAGCCTCCCCTTCTCTCCGGTCACATAGGCAGCCTCCCCTTCTCTCCGGTCACATAGGCAGCCTCCCCTTCTCTCCGGTCACACACACAGCCTCCCCTTGTCTCCAGTCACATAGGCAGCCTCCCCTTCTCTCCGGTCACATAGGCAGCCTCCCCTTCTCTCCGGTCACATAGGCAGCCTCCCCTTCTCTCCGGTCACACACACAGCCTCCCCTTGTCTCCAGTCACATAGGCAGCCTCCCCTTCTCTCCGGTCACATAGGCAGCCTCCCCTTCTCTCCGGTCACATAGGCAGCCTCCCCTTCTCTCCGGTCACACACACAGCCTCCCCTTGTCTCCAGTCACATAGGCAGCCTCCCCTTCTCTCCGGTCACATAGGCAGCCTCCCCTTCTCTCCGGTCACACACACAGCCTCCCCTTGTCTCCAGTCACATAGGCAGCCTCCCCTTCTCTCCGGTCACACACACAGCCTCCCCTTCTCTCCGGTCACATAGGCAGCCTCCCCTTCTCTCCGGTCACACACACTGCCTCCCCTTCTCTCCGGTCACACATGCAGCCTCCCCTTGTCTCCAGTCACATAGGCAGCCTCCCCTTCTCTCCGGTCACATAGGCAGCCTCCCCTTCTCTCCGGTCACATAGGCAGCCTCCCCTTCTCTCCGGTCACATAGGCAGCCTCCCCTTCTCTCCGGTCACACACACAGCCTCCCCTTGTCTCCAGTCACACATGCAGCCTCCCCTTGTCTCCAGTCACATAGGCAGCCTCCCCTTCTCTCCGTTCACACAGGCAGCCTCCCCTTCTCTCCGGTCACATAGGCAGCCTCCCCTTCTCTCCGGTCACACACACAGCCTCCCCTTCTCTCCGGTCACACACACAGCCTCCCCTTCTCTCCGGTCACACACACAGCCTCCCCTTCTCTCCGGTCACACACGCAGCCTCCCCTTCTCTCCAGTCACACACGCAGTCTCCCCTTCTCTCCGGTCACACACACAGCCTCCCCTTGTCTCCAGTCACATAGGCAGCCTCCCCTTCTCTCCGGTCACATAGGCAGCCTCCCCTTCTCTCCGGTCACATAGGCAGCCTTCCCTTCTCTCCGGTCACATAGGCAGCCTCCCCTTCTCTCCGGTCACACACACAGCCTCCCCTTGTCTCCAGTCACATAGGCAGCCTCCCCTTCTCTCCGGTCACACACACAGCCTCCCCTTCTCTCCGGTCACACACACAGCCTCCCCTTCTCTCCGGTCACACATGCAGCCTCCCCTTCTCTCCGGTCACACACACAGCCTCCCCTTGTCTCCAGTCACACACGCAGCCTCCCCTTCTCTCCGGTCACACATGCAGCCTCCCCTTGTCTCCAGTCACATAGGCAGCCTCCCCTTCTCTCCAATCACACAGGCAGCCTCCCCTTCTCTCCAATCACACATGCAGCCTCCCCTTCTCTCCAGTCACATAGGCAGCCTCCCCTTCTCTCCAATCACACAGGCAGCCTCCCCTTCTCTCCAATCACACATGCAGCCTCCCCTTGTCTCCAGTCACACACGCAGCCTCCCCTTCTCTCCGGTCACACATGCAGCCTCCCCTTGTCTCCAGTCACACACGCAGCCTCCCCTTCTCTCCGGTCACACAGGCAGCCTCCCCTTCTCTCCAGTCACACACGCAGCCTCCCCTTCTCTCCAGTCACACACACAGCCTCCCCTTCTCTCCAGCCTCCCAGAAGTTCAGCTGTGCCGCCTGTGATTGTGTCCATCCAAGCTTGATGGGAGAACAAATCGAGTGCCCCGAGGGCAAGCGCCCCGTTTCTTTATGCTGGAATAAATTAATAGGCACGAAGAGAATTTTAACAACCAACTTCACTTTTCACATCAGAATGTTGACATAATTTAAAATAGGACTTAGTTTGAAGACGATAATCCTACCCCCACCAAAAAGACTTTATTATGAATATTATTATTTTTTACTTTACACCATTTAGTATTATCGAGGTACAATTGCAAATGGGTGTCACGTCGGACAAGTAAAATGAAGTGCTTTTAACAAGGGGGTATTACTTTGTTTGTAATTTAGTATCGCGTGACCGTGTGTGTGTGCTTGCATGCATGCCTGTGTGTGTGTGTGCCTGTGTGTGTGTGTACTGTATGTGCGCACGCGTGTGTGTGTGTGTGTGTGTGTGCGTGTGTGTGTGCGTGTGTGTGTGTGTAGACGTCACCGGGACTCAGCTGTGTGTGGGTTAACAGAGACTAAGGGCCCCATTGCGGCAAGCTAAAAGCCAGGTTAATGCTTCCCATGCATAATCTAAGAGGCGGGGCAGCAGCGTCACATCTCATCTCGTTTAAATCTCACTGGCTTGCGTAGCCTCTTTGATTCCTTGAGTGGCAACTCTCATTTGGTTAGCGCAGCAGCTGCTCCACGACTCCGGCACAGCGATAAGCATGTTCTGTCGCGCGGCGGGGGCTATGTTGCATCGTGAAGCCCCCCCCCGCTCTCCACTGGAAACATGCTCTCACCCATTATCAGAATCAGAATCACTTTTATTGCCACAGTATGCAAGTTACATATGAGGAATTTGTCTTAGTGTCTGTATGCAGCGTAGCGGTCACATCAATATACAGAGATAAGAAGTAGGAAGATAACTAAAGACAATCACAAAGTTGCAAGTGCAATCAAATAGTGAAGCATGACAACATCACAGGTAGCCTAAGAACTCTCGTCCATTTTTCTTACTTTCAAATTGCCATCATTAACTGGACTCTACAGTACATGGGTATCAAGGAAAATGACAATATTGGTCGATTTGAAATATAATGACAGATGTTAACGAATGCGACCTCTTGCAGTCATGTGAATAAGTGCATGCGGGCAGTGCATACGCCAGAGTCGGGAGACATAATGACATAAAATAGGAAATAGGTCGCTGACAGGTACAGGTGAAAGGGGTGGAATTGGCGGACCGGTAACGTCCTCGTCTTAAACCATAACACTAACCTTAACCATGTTGTTTTAGTTGCCTCAACAGAGATGCAACGCTGTGGGTGCATGAGGTGTAAAATGGGCTTGGTGGGATTCATTTCCTGAGCCGCTAGCAGCACTGAGCCTCCCCGCGGTCACCACCGGGCCGTCCTCCCCTCGGTCACCACCGGGCCGTCCTCCCCTCGGTCACCACCAGGCCATCCTCCCCTCGGTCACCACCGGGCCGTCCTCCCCTCGGTCACCACCAGGCCGTCCTCCCCTCAGTCACCACCGGGCCATCCTCCCCTCAGTCACCACCGGGCCGTCCTCCCCTCAGTCACCACCGGGCCGTCCTCCCCTCAGTCACCACCGGGCCGTCCTCCCCTCAGTCACCACCGGGCCGTCCTCCCCTCAGTCACCACCGGGCCGTCCTCCCCTCGGTCACCACCGGGCCATCCTCCCCTCAGTCACCACCGGGCCGTCCTCCCCTCAGTCACCACCGGGCCATCCTCCCCTCGGTCACCACCGGGCCATCCTCTCCTCAGTCACCACCGGGCCATCCTCCCCTCGGTCACCACCGGGCCATCCTCCCCTCGGTCACCACCGGGCCATCCTCCCCTCGGTCACCACCGGGCCATCCTCTCCTCAGTCACCACCGGGCCATCCTCCCCTCGGTCACCACCGGGCCATCCTCCCCTCAGTCACCACCGGGCCGTCCTCCCCTTGGTCACCACCAGGCCATCCTCCCCTCGGTCACCACCGGGCCATCCTCCCCTCGGTCACCACCGGGCCGTCCTCCCCTCGGTCACCACCGGGCCGTCCTCCCCTCGGTCACCACCGGGCCGTCCTCCCCTCAGTCACCACCGGGCCGTCCTCCCCTCGGTCACCACCAGGCCATCCACCCCGTGGTCATCACCAGGCCATCCTCCCCTCGGTCACCACCAGGCCATCCTCCCCTCGGTCACCACCGGGCCGTCCTCCCCTCGGTCACCACCGGGCCGTCCTCCCCTCGGTCACCACCGGGCCGTCCTCCCCTCAGTCACCACCGGGCCGTCCTCCCCTCAGTCACCACCGGGCCGTCCACCCGTGGTCACCACCGGGCCGTCCACCCAGTGGTCACCACCGGGTCGTACTCCGCGCGCCGAAACAGGCGTATCACCTGCACATACGATTTCACACATGCCGTTTTGGGAGTAATTGGAAAGCGACTTATTATGTCGTTTATAAGGACATGTTATTAATTCAGATTTGGAATCACAGAATTCGATTTTAGGCTGAGGTTTATTATTAGCATAATATCTCCTTAAGAACTGTATTTCTGAAGTATATCCACAAATTCTCCACACTTATTTCATCTCCATCTTTGTTGCTCAGCGCTCATTGCTATGGTGTTTCTGCACCAGATCACCTGTCAATCAAACAGTATGTCTGGCACTGTGATGTCTGTTTGCTTGGATTTTCTGTTGCTGCATTTTGAGTTTCTCTTCTCTTTGTCTGTCGGATATGGTGGCTACTGGCTATCACATGGTGGCTACTGGCTATCACATGGTGGCTACTGGCTATCACATGGTGGATACTGGCTATCACATGGTGGCTACTGGCTATCACATGGTGGCTACTGGCTATCACATGGTGGCTACTGGCTATCACATGGTGGCTACTGGCTATCACATGGTGGCTACTGGCTATCACATGGTGGATGCTGGCTATCACTGCTCATGCTAACGACCTCTCCTTCTATTAATTCCAAACAGCTGTTCCTGCTGCTGGAAACAAGGAAACAGCATCACTTGCACCAGATGATTTTTTCCTGGGCAAGACATACCAGTAACCATTAAATGTAACTTATCAAATGTACTGTAAAAGCATTCATGAACTGTATGGGTTGACTGACAACAGCGTTGGCCAATCAGCACCCGTGATTGGATTTTCAACCGGAGAAAAAGTGTTTGCACATGACGATGCCAGGCCAAGAACAGCCGAATCCACAACTGTTCAGTGGGCGTGGCTATTAGATTAGTCAAACTTGAGGGGAAACAAAACCTCAAATGCACACAATCAGCAGTACTTCAGTAGAGACTCATTCACATAGGCAAAATGCAACATTTGCAATAATCCCCACCCAGGCAGAGACCCAGGAGATCTAAAGAGAAGAAAAGATATTGTAGCTTGTAGAGTAGCCATATGAAGGGTACCAATTCTAATAGACAGAGAGAGAGGGAGAGAGAGAGAGAGAGAGAGAGAGGGAGGGAGAGAGAGAGAGAGAGGGAGAGAGAGGGGAGAGAGAGGGAGAGAGAGGGAGAGAGAGAGGGAGAGAGAGACAGAGAAAGACAGAGAGAGAGAGAGGGAGAGGGAGAGAGAGAGAGAGAGGGAGAGAGAGAGAGAGAGAGAGGGAGAGAGAGAGAAGCACGAATATTCGTTGCCATCAGTTCCGCACTCTGCAAATCGTCAGTGACTGAAACCTGACTTGCTCCATTAGGCTCAGCCATACTGACTGTAGTATGCAAAACGTATCGATGTCTGAGCTGTTGTCAGACGCCCTGAGCAATTAAAGGAGGCGGTGCTATTACCAGTATGAAGGTTGAGCTATTATCTACAGTGAGTGTCAGTGACTGGCAACCTGAGCAATGCATGGCAACCCCTCTCTCCTCTCCTCCTCTCCTCTCCTTCCTCAGCAGTTCTTACCCTCCGTGCAATTTGAATAACTTACCATCTCTGGAGTTTCATGTCTGTCAGTGGGACAGTAACTTGTCTTGGCTCCTCCACATGTCATGCGGAGCTGGCAGCCCTTCAGTCAAGAATGTGATTGATGCGTCTCAAAAAGAGGTCAACTGCATACTTATACTGTGATGTCTGTGTGTGTGCGTCTGTGTGTGTGTGTGTGTCTGTCTGTCTGTGTGTGTGTGTGTGTGTGTGTGTGTGTGTGTGTGTGTGTGTGTGTGTGTGGTGTGTGTGTGTGTGTGTGTGTGTGTGTGTGTTTCTGATTCTGATTCCCCCTATTTTCTCCCCAATTGCACCGGGCCAATTCTTCCCCCTGCTGCCCCGGTCGCTGCTCCACCCTCTGCCGATCTGGGGAGAGCCGTAGACTAGCACCACGCTTCTTCTGACACCCGCAGTTGCCAGGTGCTTCTTTTCACCTGACAGTGGGGAGCTTCACCGGCAGGACGTAGCACATGGGAGGATCACGCGCATTCCCACCATGTTCCCTTCCGCCCCGAACAGACTGACCAGAGGAGGCGCTAGTGCAGCCAGAGGTAACACGGGGGCGTGACCCTGCGACCCTCGTGTTGGTAGGCAGGGAATCTACCGCGGCACTAGCCGGACGCCCGTGATGTGTGTTTTTAACTCCATCCTCTCATAATAATTCACTCAGTAATCCAGCAGTTAAGTGTGTTCTCTTTTGTAGCTACATTATAATCAGTTTATGTTCCTCAAATCTGTATCGTGGGCTGATTGCAGAGGCCCTATTTCTTTTTCTTTTCATATAATAATGTGATTGGAAAATGCACTGCAGCTACAGCTATTCCCTGACGTTAACAGCAAGGGGACACAGCATGGGAGCGGCTTGATTGTGCTGCTTTTGGCGAGTCAGCATGGGGTCACACTGAACTAACGTTATAAAACATAATCATCGCTCATTTCTCTCATCTCCCCTCACATTTCCCACTAGATTCAATATTTGATTTTATATGAAAGGACAAAAAAAAATATATATAAAAAATAATGGAGCATCCACCCACTTGGAGAAAGTATTAAAAAAGTTGGTGAAAAAGCAGGATAAAACTTTTTCGCTACGTTATATTAACTCCAAAATGTCAAACTAACTGAGCTATTTCTTTCACATCCACGGTAGCATTGACCCCCGCGACGGAACTTAATGGCACCCTTGTCGGCCTCCATCCTCGCTGATGATGTCACTGCAAATTGGTGTTTGCCGTTGTGTCCCGCCCCCTGGTGTCGCCTCCTTGGCTGCGTGCCGTGCCCTTTTATCAGCTTAATCGCTGGGCAGCATGCAGAGAGCAGACACACTGTGTGTGTGTGTGTGTGTGTGTGTGTGTGTGTGTGTGTGTGTGTGTGTGTGTGTGTGTGTGTGTGTCTTAATCGCTGGGCAGCGTGCAGAGAGCAGACACACTGTCCGAGTGACTCCGCTCACAGGAATGTGTGAGTGCTCCAAAACCTCCAAGTGTGTTTCACAAGATGGGCAGGTGTCTCCTGTGTGTGGATTTGCGTGTCGAGTCGAGACACGTCACGTAGATTTGTGTGTGTGTGTGTGTGTGTGTGTGTGTGTGTGTGTGTGTGTGTTTTCCCCCGCGTCTGTTTGTGTGCTGCCTGCACCACATACATTAAGGTCAGCAGGGTGCCATTCACAGTCAGTGTTTGTGACGGGTGTGTGACAAGCCCCACAGGAGACTGCTTGATGTGCTGATACAGATGAGAATGTGTTCTCTTGCTGCTGTAGATACAAAAAAAGAGAAAGAGAAAGAGGCTGGAACAACTGCAGTTCAAAGAACACTCAACTCAAATCCACCCAAATGTCTCACAGAGTTGGCACCCAGTCTATATTATGCAAAGCTTCATATTCCCAACAGCTAGTAAATGTACCAATCCACAAGATAGTTTTTAATGTAGCTATCCCTTGTGCCAACCTCCTCTGCACATGCAAAACTAATAAAACACATAGAAAGGAGTAAAACAAATAATGTGTGTGTGTGTAAGGGGGTTGCACATTGGACCTGTGTATTTGAGAAGCCAGTGCGTTTCTGCAATTAATTCTCTATATATGGTAAGGATGCGCTAGGAGTGCTCGGAGTCCTCTCTGAATTTCCCTAAGCCAAAAGACTCATTCTGAAGGAATGGAAGTCCTACTCTTCACCTTCTTTTCAGGCAGGGCCGGCGCCAGGATGAAATGACTGAGGGGGCTGTTATAACTGGCGAGGGGGCTGATTTTTTTATTTTATTTATTTTTTATATGATATTTTTATATCGTAAAACATAGGTTATATACCCGCTATGCCTATTTCTGGACTTTTTAACCATAATAACCTCTGAAAAGCGCAATAACAACACAAGAAAGACTACTATTCAAAATCAAATAAAACATTTATTTCACAGCAGCAGATTAAGGCATTAATAGAGGTTCAAGGGTTCATAGGTTCAAATTTAATAAATAGCTACATCTCTGACACCTTGTGACAACCAAAGCACAGCAAATAGCGCTTCCCTGCCAATTCTGAAACAACAGAGCTATGTTTACAGGGGGTAGCCTACATCAACTTAAACTGATCAAATTTGATTAAGACTGCAGAAACAGCAGCCTAAACATGTCAGGTATAAACATTGCCTAACTGGCCTTTATAGATTAACTATTCTATAAAAAAAAAAAAAAAAAAAAAAAAAAAATTCAAGTGAGGGGGCCGAAAATTGAACTGACATTACCCAAAGACCAGCCTATAGCAGATGGCTAGTACCTACCTAGACCTGTGTCAGACTAACCTGATGCTGCCAGATGGTTTGTTTTCACAAAACCATCTGGCACGGGCTCACTTAACTGTTGTCACACCTAAAGCCCGCCCACAGCTGCCTCTCTGATTGGTGCGAACCACTCACCAGTGGTTCAGATTCAAACCAATAGATTGGAGTGTGGCGAGATGGATTTGTCATGTGATCATGATCTCATGATCTCGCGTGAATCCAGCTGCCTTGCAAGGTGAGTGTCAGGCTTCCCAAAGATTTGGGTTTGGTTTACTCTAAGTAAAATGCAATGCCATAATGGGGGGAAAAATATTAAATTTAAATATTATGTTTTGCATTCAAATGTTTACTGAAGTAAAAGTATAGCAGTGAAATGTACTGAAATATGAAGAGTAAAAGTCCTCATTCCCTTTCACTGTGTTGAAATATTGATGCATTAACCTGTATAGTATTTTACTGTAATGTAGGTCTAACTGCTCCATACTGTTGGCTATCAACTATGTAATTTGATGACCTTATATATTGTATGCTTTGCATGTGAAACCTTATTCTGCAAAGTAACTAGTAACTCTGGCTGTCAGGTAACAAGTGGAGTGAAAAGTAGGATACAGTATTTCTCTCTGAAATGTAAAAGGAGTAAAAGGACAAAGTCTCACAAAATGATAACACTCAAAGTGCTAGTATACTTAAAAAAGGGACTGATAAATAATTTCAACTCAAAACAAAGACATAATCCAAACAACAAAGAAAAATGCAGCTGGACTGGATAACAGCACAGCAGCAAAGCCCAACGAGGAGGAAAACAGTCCAGCAGCTATCTCACTTATCTTTCCTGTTATGAACTTGCCACATTGCATGCAGGCTTTCCTTTGTTTCTCCCTGAAGCGA
This sequence comes from Poromitra crassiceps, assembly GCF_964638095.1. Classification (NCBI taxonomy): domain Eukaryota; kingdom Metazoa; phylum Chordata; class Actinopteri; order Beryciformes; family Melamphaidae; genus Poromitra; species Poromitra crassiceps. The sequence goes on along the minus strand of NC_139625.1, from coordinate 19,651,333 downwards.
GGCACTTCTTTGGCAAAGACAGATCGCTAATCCCGAAATGAGATTATTTTGTGAAGGAAAGCTTTCTCGGGGGGAGCCGTGAATACCGAACTTTGTGGTTTTCACAATTATCCATGCATTTATTCCTCTCACTGAGTTAGAATGTTTGCCTCATAAAACCCAGGGCAATTGGAAGCTAATATTTCTGTTGTTGTTGATAATGATGTCTGCTTATGACACTTACAATGTATGCAATGTATACCAGATACGTTACGGCTGCGTTGTGGATCCGGTAAAACGGCTGGATCAACTCTCGCCCTGTTAATAGATGGGTGATACATGCAGTACGGAAGTTTTTTGTCGGCTGCCGCATACGTCTGACAGATTACATGAGTGTGTGGGACTGATCGCAGCCGTACCAGAGCCGTACCACATCTGTTCTGGAGCTGCTGGACATTAGCCTTAAGCTTCCAACATGTTGTTTATGAGGACTAATCCTCAGTGGTGTAATTACTGGTGATGACTGATAAGATATTATTTGGTCAGTGTGCTAAATTATATAGGGATGGGACAATATAATCGAGATTCAATATATCACGATACAAAAATGTGATAATACGCGTATCGTGGGACGTGGGGCACAAAAGTTAATTGTGATATTAGCTCATTTTTATTCGGCTGTAGTAATAGATACAGTTGGTCTATGTGGGAACGCACAAAACGTTCCGGTATCGTTGTGTCAGTAGGACGGTGGGCGGAAAACCCCATATATCTCAATGGGCTGACTCACCAGCGGAAGGTGCTGTGGCTCTACACTACATGATTGGGGATTCAAGAGCAGGTACCTAGACGTCTGTTCAGATGTGCGTTTACTGCAGGGGTTGAATCCCCGATCCTGTCTGCCTGTGCTGGGCTAGCAGCTAAATGCTAACTATGCTGAATGGGGAGAACGGGATGATTTCCCCCATGCTGACCCATTGACCACGCGTCTATGACGAGACACCACCTGAATGTATCACAAATGAGATGGCTGCTCATTACAACTTCACAAGTTCTCCATCTATGTATGTTGTGATGTTGTAGATTAATTGCACTTTTTTACTTAATTTGTAATTTGTTGTTTACATTATTACATCGTATTGTGATTTAATTGTATCGCGAACCATTTCGCATACCTTTTCCCCCCAGATTTCCCCCCAATTGCACTTGGTCAATTTCCCCCTGCTGCCCCGGTCGCTGCTCCACCCCCTTTGCCGATCTGGGGAGAGCCGTAGACTAGCTTCCTCCGACACATGAGCAGTTGCCAGCCCTTTCATTTCACCTGACAGCGGGGAGCTTCACCGGCGGCAGGACGTAGCACGTGGGAGGATCACGCTATTCCCACCAGTTCCCTTCCGCCCCGACCGGCCAGAGGAGGCGCTAGTATTATTTGAATAAATTATTATCCAAACAAATTTGTATTCACTTCATTCAAAAATCCAAGGTCTACAGTAATTCACATCGTCAGGAGACACGCTAGTGGAGCAAAGTATTTTAGTACATCAGTGTTGTCGGATACCAACATCTGTGTGTGTGTGTGTGTGTGTGTGTGTGTGTGTGTGTGTGTGTGTGCGCGCGTTTAATTGGTTTCGAAAAGGTTTGAAAAACCCAAGGGTCGTAGAATTTTCTCAATCCACGGAGGAGCATCTAATCCATCAAGTCAAGTTAAAACATGAGAATCACATCAATAGGAGTTGGGAGGTTTTCACCTGGCAGCGACGATACATAATAGGTACTGTAGATGGAAGGAAGGAAGCAGCCAACCAACCAAGGAAGCATGGATGGATAAATGCCATCTACGCGACAGAAGTAGAATTTGTCTCTGCGTGGCAGCTGCCCCCGTTGAGTGTCTCCATTTGAACTCGGCACCGCACACGTTCCTCGTAATTTGCGACCTTGCTGCATCATTCCGGGGGAATAAACGATGAATGAGCAGAGACGCGGCACTCAGTAAGAGGGGAACGTGCTCAGAACGCTGTCAAATGAAATGTCACTTGTCACCAATTTTGTACTGCTGAAAGCAACAAGTCTATTTGAGTAAGGAATGAATGCCCTCCACTGGATTCCTCTCCTTCCGGTTTATTTCTCATGCACCACTTTGTGTGTGTGTGTGTGTGTGTGTGTGTGTGTGTGTGTGTGTGTGTGTGTGTGTGTGTGTGTGTGTGTGTGTGTGTGTGTGTGTGTGTGTGTGTGTGTGTGTGTGTGTGTGTGTGTGTGTGTGTGTGTGTGTGTGTGTGTGTGTGTGTGTAGTGGGTGGGCGGGGGGCATGAGAGATATCACATTTGTCTTTATTGTAAACCCTAGAGCCAGGATAAATGAGTTGAGATGATGGAGTATTTGCATCGCTGAGCAAGATTCTGGATGAACGGGTCGGGCTGCAGCTCGTGGTGGAATTCTACTCCAGGCCCGTCGTCTAATTTCAATCACGTGCGGCTCATGCAATTCAGTTACACTGCTGGATCCCCCCCAGAGTACGCTGCCACATTTACATGTGAATGCAGATGAAAAACAAAGGTAGCTAATGTGGACATCTGAACGTGTTGCAATGTAATGTGGACATAAAACATACTGTAAGACACGTTATTTGTCATTGGAGGCATACAACAAAATTATGGTTGGTACTTTCAGTGACCAGCATCAATAGGTAGACACTAGATACTCTCAATGCCAGACCAATGAGAGTTCTTACGCTGATACACTACGTTACTGCATGCTGCTAGATCTCTCTCTGGGTCTGGGACACTCCTCTCAGCAAACTGGTCTCGGAAGTGATACCGTTCACTTGGCCAGTGATTGGCGAGTGGTGGATTCACCCTTCACCAATCAGTAACGACTTTGCGATGACGACTTTGCGATGAGGGAGGCCCACCCACCCGGGAGGCCCACCCACCCTGAGACCGCCCATTTAACTGGCTCCTGCAACATCAAGCATTTCAAACCACTCTCTCATTGGTGCGACGACCTGTCACTCATTCAATTTCATACCCCCTAGACCCGCCCTCAGCTGTGGCTGTGAAGTGGCACAGACTCATTTATGTAGTATGCGGTGTGATTCAACGTAATATTTGAGTCTGGGGAGAGACTAGACACTAGATAACAAAGATAAAAACAACATAACATAATGAAAAGTTATGCCTGGTTGACTAATGGCAAAATCCACCCTGTTATGATATTAATATTAATAACACCTGGCACACTGATCATTCAGAGAAACATGCACATAATGAAATTGGTCCAACATGCCTGCATGGAGGAAATGAGAAACATATGTAGAGCGATTTATATCGTCTGTTATCGTCCATATTTTGTCTTGCATTGTTCATTATGTCCAATATGTTAATAGACAGTAGTAAATATATTTCTAGCTAGTATGAGTTATTCACATGATTAAGACAATATTTTTGTTCATTTCACTTTCTATGTATACTGAAACTGCTGCAAAGACCCAATAATTGAGTGAAATTATTTCACCTGTGGGTTCAATCAAGTTCTCCCCAATCACCACCATTTCCACTTGAGGTGCTTACTGTATGTACCGAGAATTTCTACACTACATCTATTTCTCTGCACCAAAGTCACCAAGACACGTGCTTTTACATGAATTCTGTTATTTTTTCGTTTGAAACGGGTGCATCGACCACTTCATCTTGACTTTCACTGTCTTTCCAACCAAGTCTCCACACAAATGCGAGATCACACTAACAAGTTCCCCAACTTGCGGTGCAGCACGGACGAAACAAAAGCCGTGAACTTTTGAAGACTGTTTAAGTTTATCGAGCGTTACGGGGTCACCGCGTAGTGAAGGTGCAATGAGTTACGTGTCAGAGCTGGCTCTCAATGCGGGCCATGTCCCAGAGGATTCAATATTCCATTAGGACTATTATTTCTAGAGTAGATTAATCCCTGTCATTTAACGCTTGGCTGATGTCCATTTGAAGTCATTATGAAGATGCACTGACATTGTTTCATAAATTATTCACAACATTATCTGGGCCTCCCTACAGTCACAGACTAGCTACTGTTTGGCCTTAAGGCTGGATCGCATGTCATTGGAGAGAAGCTTGTTCACCTTGATGAATTCAAAGGGTGGATCGTTTTCAACACGGTCTGTGGGTTCAGGACAGGTGGGTGTAGCGGGTTCAGGTGGGTACAGCGCGGGGGCATCGGCGGGGCATCTCATGCATTGTTTGTGTGGCTGATGTTTTATGTTGATTACCATCGGGGTCAGTTCATTTTCAAGTCAATGCACAAACGCACATTTCCACGCCTGGATACATGATGCAGCAATGCAGCATGATGTCTTAAAATGCAAATATGCTTAAAGTGGGAGAAATACATTCCGCCATCACGCCATTCTTTACCATTTAGAATTAGAGTAAAGACATCAAAACTATAAAATAACACAAATGGAATTACAAATCAAAGCTATCTTATATTATATAGATTCTTTAAAGTATAGCCGCCCTGACTTCATGACATTTCATCTTATTTTGAACCAGCGGGGTGCTGCTGCTAAATAGAGGAAACCCTGTGTTCCCCAGTCAATCCTGGTCAGATCATTGTCTTTCTGTTACGTTTGTCATTTTATGTGTGAAGATAGCTCTTGTCTTTGATTTCCTGTGTCACCTGCACCTTGTATATTAAACACCCCCGTCTTTGATGTTTGATCACCACCTGCCTCCATGTCCTGCATTTGGTTCCTTACCGTGACAGAATGAACCGACCAGCCTGGACCCAGCAGACAGCACCCAGCTCCCACGGAGCCTGACCTTTCAACCCTGCTTGTCTGTTCGACCTGCTCACTCAGTTCCCCAGCACTCTCAAACTGACCCTCTTGTGTCCCGGCACTGGAAGACAGCAGCGCGGGGTGGGTGTGGGGGGTCTCAGTCCCTTTCCCTGGCTGCATGTCCGTCTGACCTCCTGTCTCTATCCCCAGCACCATTTCCTTTTGATATATTCACTGTTTACATTGTCATAGAACAAAATATTCTGGGGTCTTGAAAGATTATAGTGAATATAATATGCTGCCAGTGTGGCTGGCAACTTAAAAATAATACTCTGGCAGGCACAGTGTTATATGTGTAAGCTTTACGATGTACATTTGCGTGACATCCTGCAATGTTCTTCCATTGGTATAATTCTGTGAACAGCTTGTGACGCACACTTACACATCCATTCTGCAAATGTAATAATGCCGACAGATGACCATGCAGATTTTGCACGCGCGGCATAAATACCATTAATTATAGAACTGAAAACTGTCAACATCACCTAACAAACTGGCAAACTGTGTTGCCTTATCCTCAATATGTTCTTTTGCTACATTTGTTGTATTATCTCTGAATATTCTGTATTTGAACTATGTCCTATTCTCTGCTGCTGGAATAACCCAAATTCCCCATGGGGATAATTATATCCGGGGATGATAGAATATCATTATATAATGATATTATATCATCTAATTCACGGGGTGGGTTTTCGTAAGAATTCAAAAACTGAAAAATCTTTTGCCATGAAAAGGTTTTCATATTATGCACTTTATTAAGGAATTGTGGAGGATAAATGCTCTACCAGCGATAATGGGAAAGTCAGTTTCACTTGACATTTGTAATGTCGTGAATTGACACCAAACCTGCATGAAAAGACATGCGCTGTGTTGAAAATGATGCATTCTTTTAGGTTTCAGTATTAATCAGCTATATTGGTGACACTGAATTCTCTTGGATGGTGTTAACACTCTGCCGGCCTGACATATTTCACTATATCAAGTGCATGTCACAAGCAGTGTTCATCAAAGTGTCAAATGTCCGTCATAAGTCCAATAAAGTGTCAGAAGAGCTTAAGAGGTTAATTGCTCCTGTGTTGTGCTGTAGCAGTCGATCACACTGGCAGGCACAAACACAAGTTACTGCCAGCTTGGTCGCCAGTTAAAGTGTTAGCATTGTATCTTTCTGCAATCCAGGGATAGGTAGAATATAAACATTTCTGACTCAAAATATGTTTGTAGATACGTGTAAATCAATGTTATACATGTCATAGAGTCTGCTATTGAAAGAGTACGCGTGACCAGGAAATAAGGGTGTTGTGGTGGGCGTAAACACTTGCTGTGCTCGAGTCGGTCACAGCGTTTCCAAAGTCGACATTTTGACCATGAGTCACATTTAAAGTTTATTTTTTATTTTTTATTTTAATAGCCTAACCCAAAACAGGCGCACTCTCGGTACAGTATGCCATCTGAGGAGACGCAGCAGCAGAACGGAGTGCCTAGAGCAGATGAACTGCTAAAATGGCTCAAAAATACAGGAGAAGAGAAGGGAGGAGAGGAGCTGAGAGCAGATAAGAGTGAGCTGTTTGTCTGTGTAACAGTTAGCTAACTGCTAGCTAGCATGTGTTTCTAAAACTTGTGTGACCCGTTCGTTAATTCATACAGAAAGAGCACGCCCTGCTTCTTTGAACAGCCACACTTTCATTTTAGTGTAGAGCGTCAGATTGGATTTACGAATGCACCCTACGTTGTTGAGATTGTAGATTTGCAGAAACATAAAATGCTACATTTTAGAAACATATTTAGCAGAAGTTTTGTATAAAAAGGTCGATAATGTACTCAAGATTCAAGATTTTTATTGTCACTCCGTAGTACAAGTATCACGTGTGAAATTATTGTGCTGTGGACTCCGTACATATCCCTGCAGACATGTAAAATGCCAGCGTTTTAAGTTAAGTTAAGTTAAGTTATCCTTTATTTATCCCCATGGGGAAATTCATCCTCTGCATTTGACCCATCCTCTATATGAACCTTCCTATAACTAGGAGCAGGAGGCAGCCACAGTGCAGCGCCCGGGGACCAACTCCAGTTATTTTGCCATTGCCTTGGTCAGGGGCACTGAGTATTAACCCTAACATACATGTCTTTTGGTGGTGAGCCTCCCACTGGGAGGAAACCGGAGCACCCGGAGAAAACCCACACGAACACGGGGAGAACATGCAAACTCCACACAGAAAGGACCTGGGATGGACCAGGGTACGAACCCAGGACCTTCTTGCTGTAAGGCAACAGTGCTAACCACTGAGCCACTGTGCCGTCAATTTTAGTCTGGGGACTGGGTAGTGTAGCTCTTGCTTGCTTGTATACTGCACTAAATTAGATTAGAAAACTTTAATATCCTCCTTGCTTTGCAGCTTAGAAACATTTACAGCAGACATGGGAGATGTGGAATCACTCATTTAAATAAAATGCATCCTGTGCAATAATAAAAACCACTTCAGCACTTTGTTGCCATCAACCCTCAAGTGACACACATATCAAGAGTGCATGCAATAGCCTACAGTATTATGCTTTTTATACATTGCATGTATACATGAATTATGCAAATATTGCAAATAATATTATGTAATTCATTTTCTCACCAAGTATACAGGGATTACTGGCATTGGTGCACTTTTTGATATGAAGCAGGACATGATACCAATGTGTTATGTAACTTCCCAATTGTCTTAATGTCATGTCACACCTTAAAGTCATGTCATGTCACACCTCATAAACAGAATTCCAAGGTGCACCAGTGACATAATGAATAATTACACTTCAACACGCTAACACGAAGAGGAGATTGCAAAATGAGCCTCTTTTTAGCGGATTTTATTTCATGTCTGATAATGTTGTCCTTGAAACTTTGAAACAGTGTTTTGAAAAATGCTACCTAGTTATTATATCGCAGTTATCCTCATCAAAGGCAGCTCTCATTAGATTTTAGGTTTATGCAACATGTTTTTTTCCCCTTTCATTTGAAGCAAAGCCAAGAAGATGCACTGCTGGTCTCTTGCCTCGACATGCTGGCTGAGAACCAGCGATGTGGATCTCCGCTCAGATGATTCCCCAGGATCTGAGATGGAGAGATAGATCTGTTTGATCCTGGTGAGCTTTGAAACCTCAGCAGGTGTTGCACCCCTCTGTGAAAAGAGAAGAAGACAGGACATGCTGCTACTGCTGCTGCTGCTCTCGTCTCACATCTGTATAATGAATGAAGCGCTGCATTTCACTAGAAACTCTTCAGTCAAAACAGTTAGGAAATAACCCAAATATATCAGAAAATCATGATCCATATCAGAATAAAACATGTTTATAGGCTACATTGTTAATTTACCATTACCACCTGTGAAGCATTCACATTATATCAAATGTTTTTTATCAGCTTTAACCATGTAAAATAACAAATATAGATTTATTTTTATTTTAAGCAGTTATACTGATGCTTCAAACAGTCTACTGTAGCCTACTGTATTATGCTTGTGAGCATAACAACAACAATAAATCTTTCAGGTAACACACACGGCACAGACACACACACACTGTTAGATGATGTAGGTTGACTGTACAGTAACAGTAACTTCTGCTAGCCTATATGATTCATGTTGATAGCATGTTGATAGCCTATCAGTTTACATGTTTTTTGGAGCATTTTTGTTTTGTCTCATCGTTATGTAAACCCTGAACTTCCGAGGGATTATAACAGAGCCCTAGCTCACGCATCCAAGTGGACAGAACAGATTGAGGGTCGGGATGCTTCGCCTGATGAACTACACCAGTCAAGGTAACAGGTGAGCAGCCGTCCCTCAGTTGATAACAGGCTTTGTAATCTTGTATTCTTGTTCTTTTCTCATGTTGACATTGGTACTAGTTTAAATACCCCTAAACAGAGGCTGATGATGCAACTAGCAGCATTTGCTAGCGTTAGCTGCTAACAGTTAGCGGCAAAGTACTAGGATTGGCCGTGTCGTGTTAGCAGTGCTAGCTAATGTGACCTATTAGCTTTAGCTATTAGCTTGATAGGTTAAGCCGGCTGGCATTGGCGTTTTCTATCGTCGAGTGTTTCGGATTCAAAAGTTATAATTAATAACACTAGACTGTGGAGAGTCATAGTGAATCCTGCTATATCCTATAATATATATATATATTATTATTATATTATATTATATTATATTATATTATATTATATTATATTATTATATTATATATATTATTATTATTATTATTATTATTATTATATTATATATATATATATATAATCCTGATGTTCACTGTTTATTTTATTCAATGTTTAGTTTAGACTATGTTTGTGTCGAGGAAAACGCAGTGCAATTGGGTTAGCTCTTAGCTGCCCGGACGGCTCTTGCCTGCACATTGGTAAATCAGCTCCATAGATCTTCTATTAGGCTACTATCAAGATGGTTTACCGCAGGCTCCACCTTTCCTAACAACTGCTAACAGCAAATCTCTTGAATGCAAATGGTCACGTGGTCACCTCTCCCCAAGTATCGTTACTCCCCCCCTCCGCCCCCACTTGTTTTCTTCTTCAAGCAGGCTTTAAGTGGGGTTAGTGCTAACCTAGCAAGCTAAGTTGAAAACCTGGCTTGCTAAGTTCCCCAAACTTCGCACAAACCACACATATAAACACAAAGCTGCCCGTTGTTAGCTCAATACAGTTGAAACTAAGATATTCCATTTAAAAAATCGTTTTTCTAGCCACAGATTTAGCTACTACATCAATAAACTTCAGCTTTAGCTAATCGCTCCCTGCTAACATGAGGTCCTGTTGCCAAATCTCACGAGAGTGTGTTGCTGAGATAGACAGGTCTTTAACAAGTTTAATTTTCTCCTGATCTGTCTGTCTGAAAAATGCCATTTTAGTGTCCGAATATTCAGAAGATATGTGGCTTTGGAGAATGGGGCGACTATTTACTTTAATGAATATGGGGGCTAAGGGATCTGTCATAATCTGAGATCACGTTGACTTTTCCCATTGACTCCAATATGCATGTGATGTCACAGAGGCAGAAGTCACTGTGGGGTCACGCCCACTGAGTCACAGCAAGACTGAGCTTGAATGCAGTAATCAGTCTAGATAACTGACACCTGCTGCTCAGGGAGGAACTTGACACTCATTTTGACACTCATTCCTGATTGAGGGGGCGTGTTCCAGTGGGTGTGCATACCCTCTATAGACTCAGACATGCCGAAAATCTCGTAGTGGCCGTGGCAAGCCATGAGCAAAACCCGTGTGCCAAAATGACAGGAAGTGAGTTGAAGTATAGCCGTCTTACTTGAAATCCCATTGTCTTAGTCAGCTCTGCTGTATAGATGCTGCTTGGGGTTTTCTCTAGGGATGTTCCAATCCGATACTTAGTATCTGTATCGGAGCCGATCCGACCAAAATCAGTGGATCGTATATATTTTGTATTTTAATGTTGTTTTGTGTGTTTGGTCAGCTCAAGTTAACTTTACTTACTATCACCTGGACATGTCACAATTAAAAAAAAAAAAATCTTCATTTTCACACTCCTGCAATATAGTGATTAGATTCAGGTAAACATTATTTTTTATTTTTTATACATACACACGCATATACTCTTACAACACTTAAGAGCAAGGGGTACATGGTGAGCAGGTTGAAAACGTGTTGTATGGCATCTAACAGCCATTTAACATTTAATGGCGCATAGTGATTCGATTCAATGAAGAATTCATCTTCTAATTCTAATTCTTAGCTCTAAAAACCCCACTGTGGCTGAGTGCATGCAGCATTCTCCGCACAGTGCAGGGGAACTCCTGGCTTGGATACATTACACATGGCATGGATGTCCTTCTCTCTCCAAAACCTTGTGCGCGCACACTCTCCCCCCTCTTCAGAATGTTGATTTTCAACTATAGCCTACATTGCAGAAAAAACACACACCTTGTTTTAAAAATGAGAATTTGTTTGTCATGGTTTTATTAGGCTACATAATTCCCGGCCATATACAGGTCTCTGGTGTTAGGTGTATAACAGTAGATTACTTTTGATAAAGTTGTGCCGGCCAGTATAGACCTTATTCCATTGACGTCACTCACGTACGGGCACGCCCACTGCCGCCATGTTGTTGACATAGCGCAGCCGCTTTAAGTGACAGCCTATGTAAGAGCAGAGTTTATAGGAAGCTAGCCGCCGTTAGCGTTACCTGTATCGTTCCAATTGTGTTTGGATGGTGACCTGCGTTACACACGGCTGTAGTAATGACAGCAATAAAGTCCCCGTGGTTTGTTTCTATCTCTACCGTCCACAGATGTGAAGGGAGCGAGACGGAGGATACGTCAGCAGCACAGGAGATGTGTGGATAGTTAGGAGAAACAGGTGAAACTTTCTGACAGCTCCTCACAGCAAAGTCTGTTCACCTCGTTTTTTCTTTTGTTTATTATTACAGGCATTAACGGCAGCATACAAACAACAACTCTGGGGTTTTTATTGCTGTCATCACTATCGCTATTTTGTAATGGAACAGAAACGACAATAAGGCCGTTACTATAGTAGTCAGCTGCAGGACGGTATGTCAACAATATGGCGCTGTCCGGGGTCTACGTCATAAAAGGAGACCAGACCCTCCTCATAATCCACAAACACCCCCACCTTCTGAGGCTTGTTTGCAAAGAGAGGGGGACACCATGGCCAATAAGAGCTGCATAATCATTTCCATTCCTCAACCATAATAGTCCAGAAGCCATTCTTGGCGCTTGCTGTGATGTGTCCCTTCCTGTTGATCGACCCTCTGGCTACTCCTAAATCCCACCCAGTCTTCCTTTTAACCTGAACCTCATAGTAAAATCTTCCTGAAGAGAAGCTCTGCTTTCCTAAAACATTGACACACCTAGAGAATCTGGGTTGTCTGGGAGCTTCTTCTTTACATCGCCATCATGTACTTGTTTCCCATCATCAGACAGGATGAGACAGGGATGTGCTGTATCAGAATCCAGAGTCACCTCCACTGCATACTGCTGGACCCCCTTCAACTCTAGCTTCTCCATCTCTCTCCTGAGTGTCTCCTCTAACTTCTCCACAGCTCTCCTTACAGTCCCCTCATATGATGAGCAATGGACACTGACCTCTGTCCAGTCCTTGGTGTGTGGAGGAGTGTTCAGGGATGGGAAGGTTTGGAGGAGGTGGAGGTGGTATTCAGTGCGTGAGAGCTGCTCAACCTCAGCGGTTCTCTTTATCAGCTTGGAGATTTCGTGTTCCAAATCTTTGATGAAGCCTTTTGATGAACCCGAACAGCAGGCCAGGCACCGCCTACTGGTTTACTAGTGGTTTTATTACTTTATTCAGGGTTAAAGGTGGTGCATCTCATTGTAAAATTGGACTTGGCCCAAATTGGGCTTCAAACAGCCCAAATTGGGCTTCAAACGGCCCAAATCGGGCTTTAAACGACCCAAATTGGGCTTCAAACGGCCCAAATCTGGCTTCAAACGGCCCAAATTGAGCTTCAAACGGCCCAAATTTTTCGCCGCCGCCCTTCGGACGCCGGCACGTGCGTCGGCCCGTATCGGCCTGGCCTGCTTGGTATCTAATGCCCGGCCTGAATTATGATCCCAGTCCGCCCCTTCAGCCTGTTTCTCTGTTCTTTTCAGCTTCTCTTCAATCACCTCAATGAGCTCATCCTGGCCTCTCTGCACAGACTGCATCAGAGCAGAGAAGACCCGCACACTGTCTTCTATCTCTCTCTCTGCATCTTCCTTGCTGAGCTCTACTGACTGTTTGATCTCCTGAATCTTCAGTTGTCTCTCCTGGATCATCTGCTGAATTCCAGCCTCCGTCTTCCCCAGCTTAGCTTTCTTTCTATCATTATATATTTTCAGGCCCGTCATTTTCTGATGAAGCTCCAGGTGAGTCTCACAGTAGGAGGCCAGACACACCAGGCAGGACTTCTGGGCCTTCAGTTTGGGCCCAGTGCAGACGTCACAGGGAACCTCTCCTGGTTTGGCACATGGTTGGTCTGAGCAGCTCTTGTTTTTCATCTGAGCTGACTTTCTGAACTGAGCAGACATCTCAGATATGAAAGTATTGACATGCAGCTCAGGTCTTGTGTAGAAAAGCTTTTTACACATGGGACACTGGCATGGGGCATTAACATCCCAGTGCTGAGTGATGCAGTCCTTGCAGAAGTTGTGTCCACATGGTGTGGAGACTGGATCAGTGAACCCATCCAGACAGATGGAACACAGAAACTGATCTTCAGATAGGAGACAGCTGGCATATCTATTTTCGTGAAAAGCATTCCACCGCTATGGCTTTGGTTCAATTAGTTGACAGAATAGCTTCAGCTTTGGACAACAAAGAAACTACATTAGGAGTTTTTATTGATTTGTCCAAAGCCTTTGACACCGTGGACCACAACATATTATTAAACAAGTTACAAGCTCATGGTGTTACCGGAACTGAACTCAATTCGTTTAAAAACTACCTGCTTAACAGGAAACAATGTGTCATTTGGAATGGAGCGAATTCATCATACAGTCCCTTACAGTGTGGTTTTCCACAAGGATCAATTTTAGGTCCTCTTTTTTTTCTTTTATATGTTAATGACTTACATTTGATTTCTAAAGAAGCACTCTTTATTTTGTATGCCGATGATACAAACATCTTTCTCACAGACAAAAATGAGCATAGGTTGATTACTCGTATGAACACTATCTTAGAAAAAATGGATATCTGGTTCAAATGCAATAAGTTAAAATGTTAAAAAGAGTGCTTATATGATCTTCAAACCTAAAAATAGAACTCTATCCAATCAACTTTCTCCCATTCTTATAGCCAACAATACACTTGAATATGTTTCTTCTGTTAAGTTTTTAGGTGTAAACATTGATGATGAACTCAATTGGAAAAAACACATCTCTTATGTGTCCAATAAAGTTGCAAAAAACTGTGGTATTTTACGGAGAGTAAAACATGTTTTGTCAAGAAAAAACTTCATGGACCTATACTATTCTATGATTTATCCCTTCATTTCTTAATGGAAATATAGTCTGGGCAAGCACGTACAAAACCAGTCTTTCTCCCATTTTTCTATTACAAAAAAAATGTGTTATGATTGATCACAAACTCTCCCTGGAATGCTCACACTGTCCCATTATTTCAAACTCTGGAGCTGTTAAACATATTTGACATTAATAGATTTCAGATGTGTCTTTATGTGTTTCAATTTGTCAATAATTTACTTCCCATTTCTTTCGACAGATTCTTTATTAGTAGGTCTCTTATTCACTGTTATCACACCAGATCTGCTGATCTTCTACAGTCAGTTTTTCAGAACTAACCTTGGCCAATTCTCAATCAAATACAGAGGTCCAATCATGTGGAACAGTCTTTCTGCTGCACTCCGTAGTCACTCCTCATTTCCACTTTTCAAAAAAAAACTTAAACAACTTCTCTTAAAAGAGCACAGTACCTGATTTCTTTACCCCTGTATCTTGATTGATTTAATTTGTTGTTTAGTTTGTTGTATCTTATTGATTGATTTAATTTGTTTAGCCGCTGGTGCACCTGTTTGCTTTTTCTTTTCTTTTCCTTCTTTTATTTTTTCTTTTTTTTGTATATATATATATTTTTTTTAACTTTTTATATTGTTTTAAATATATTGTACTGATTGTGTTTTTTTTTCATTATTAGTCTTTAATTTGTTTTTAAATAAGGTGAGACTCTATAAGCCCTTCCGGGTTTCTTTCCCTCACCTGCACAATTTCTTTGTATTAAGATACTTCTCTAGATCTAGATCTAGATACAGAGACGAAAAGTGAAATTGTTTAATAAATATACAGTAACACACAATTCTTTAATATTCACATAAAAAACATCAAAGTTACATTATTGGAATATTATCAAAAGTAATTTTGAGTTATGTCGTCAAATTGCACTTCACTGAAAAGGTCATTTGATAAGTATCAGTGGAAAATGAAAACACATGGAAACATCCCGTCTGGATAAAGCTAAATTATTTGCCACTGTTTAAACAGTAAATATTATCCGTGGTACTCACCTGTCTTCATCCAAGCTGTATTGTTGAGAAAAGCCTGGCTAACTTATTATTTTTTTCTGTCGAGAGAAAGAGACTTCTCGACTGCAGTAGTGTCTGTCGTTCTCAGTCACATTTAGTTTAACTTGAGGAATATTACGTTGAAAAACCTGTCTCTCCAGTGTTGCGCCACTTCTTACTGTAGTTACTGTCAATATTAATCTTGTTGCAGTTAATGTTTTGTTTCCTCAGTCCCTTTTGGACATGATCACCTGAACCTCTGACCTACCTGTAAGGTGGAAAGTAAAAGATAAATTCAAATTTTCATCACAGTATCATTCTGCTGTATTGTAGTCAATCTTCCTCTTTAGCTGTTCATATGGATTGATATTCCCCCCAAAACAAATCATCATCATCATCAGCAGCAGCAGCAGCAGCATCATAACTAAAAGGGAGCAAGTGGGTTCTGCGATTTTTGTCCCTGATTTTTGTCCCGGAAGTGATGTCACTCAACTGGAAGTGATGTCATTGTGACATCACCGATGATGCCATCGGTGACGTCATAAGAGTGAAGATGTCATCATTGATGTCATAAGAGTAAAATCATCTTATGACATCACTGATGATGTCATAGGCACTGATATAAACTTAAGAGGCACACACACCTGTGCGCATGTAAACTTAAAGGGACACTTCATCGATTTTCAATGCTGACTTATTTTGCACATAATCTCACACATATCCGAAAAGTGTAAATCGTTTTCCAGACATTCATTTAGTTAGACAGTTATTAATAGTTGATTTGAGTTAAGGTGTGGACCAGTCATTTGTGCATGAATGACATCACCGGTCCATACTTGAAAATATCTAAACATCTAACTGTCAAACTAAATGAATGTCTGCAAATGTGTTTACACTTTTCGGATACGTGTGAGATTATGTGCAAAATAAGTCAGCATTGAAAATCGGCGGCGTGTCCCTTAAGGGCACATTTTGTGAGCAACACCACAATGGCGTGCGCGCCAATATGGCAAGCGAGGACACGCAGCAGCCGAGCTGCGGGCGAGGCCGCCTATCGGCCGGGCTGCGTATGCGAGCTGCAGGGTGGGCGTGGGCCGCGCAGCGGGCGAGCCTAGGAACCGAGCGCGTGTAGCGAGATGCCTAACCCCAAAATTGTGAAATGCTTCGACTAAGTGATTTAAAAACCCAATTTCAGTTCTGTAAATCTATAAACAGGATTGTAACCCACAGCTTGCAGGCACAATCCTCATTTTAGCATGCATAAAATGGCACACTTTGTTGTTACAGCATGCATTCTCCGCTTGACCTGAACTGCATCTCTCTCTCTCTGTCTCACAGGTATGTCACTGAGCATTTTTCCATGCACACATACAACATTCATCCATTCACTTTCTCTCTACCCGCATAATCCTTTTCAAGGCTGTGGCTTTAGATAATCAGCTGCGTAACTACTTCCTGGTTAATCTTGACTCGATGTCACATCTGTTTACCATTCCTCCCCACGCCCGCCCACCCCCCTTTTTTCCCCTCCTGGCTAATTTTAATATAAGCGATAATTTGCAATTTCATACAGGCATTGCCCTTGAAAAGTGTGAGTTCAGATGATCTGTGAGTGAGTGTGTGTGTGTGTGTGTGTGTGTGTGTGTGTGTGTGTGTGTGTGTGTGTGTGTGTGTGTGTGTGTGTGTGTGTGTGCGTGCGTGCGCGCGTGTGTGTGTGTGTGTGTGTGTGCGTGTGCGTGTGCGTGCGCGTGTGTGTGTGTGTGTGTGTGTGTGTGTGTGTGTGTGTGTGTGTGTGTGTGCGTGCGCGTGTGTGTGTGTGTGTGTGCGTGCGCGTGTGTGTGTGTGTTCAAAAGAGTTGTTTGCATGTGGCGGTGTCATTCGAGGTTTACACGTACGCGCTGGATGTTGCCTCTGATTAAAGCATTGTGTACTCTGCTGATCATTTAACTGAACGGGCCTCCGAGAAACTTCCCCCCAATAATGATTTCAACCTGCTTCCATTAAACTTGAGAAAACTTCCTGTTTCGGGGGCAACGGGTTCAGAGTAATTTCCAGCAAAACTCCACACTTTCAACCCAGCCGCCTTGACACACGCACGCACGCACACACACACACACACACACACACACACACCTCTCCCTCGTTTAGCGCCTTCATTTGTCATTTTTTCTAAGTGACAGCCCGTCTTTCTCAGCCGTCGCACGTTGTTTGTGTCGGCGCTCGGCTTGTTCGGTCTGATTGATACTCGCGGACTTCTGCAAGGTGAGGCTTGTCTCCGCTGTAGCTAATGGACTCCGCATACCAAATGGGTTCTAATGAAGTATCTGTAAGAACGTGACACGCTTCATACCGATCGCCTCTTCCAAATAGGCTAATAAGGCAGAGAGTCACCTTACATTACCTTGTCACCTTACATTACCTTGTCACCAGTGTTGGGGGGTAACACATTACAAAGTAAGGCATTGCTGTAATCACATTACATTTGTCTGTAACGGGTAGTGTGAGGCATTACTGTTCCTAATTCCAGTAATCACATGACAGTTACTAAATCAAACACTATTACTTGCATTACATAAGCTCTTCAATTATCAGCAGGATCGGGGTTGAATGTGCAGGATTATGGAAAAAAACATAAAATGTGCACAATTGCGCAACACAACAATAGCTGACTGTAAAAGCTGCTAATTGCTAGAATGGATGGGCTGGTGGGACGGGAAGGAGTGATTGGTTAGGTTAAGGCATGAGGAGTGACGATTGGTTGGTTCAGGCCAATCAGAGGCAGTCGTCCCCATGGCACCAAATTTCATAGGAGTTCAAGGCAGACGGGGGGGGGGGGGGGGTGGGGGCGGGTGGATGGCTGTGTGGTCTACAACTTGAGGGCTGGAGATAATTATGCTCATTACCTCACATCTCAGGCGATGTTGTGGAGTAACGCAAAAGTAATGTAACGAGTAGTGTAATCAATTACTTTCTACACAGAATAATTAAGTAAAGTACGGCATTACTTATTTTCTAAGTAATGTGTAAACCCCCAACACTGCTTGTCACCTTACATTACCTTGTCACCTTACATTACCTTGTCACCTTACATTACCTTGTGCAAAATCATCCAATAAAATAACCGCCTCCTCCTCCTCCTTCTTACCCACTTTTTCCTCAAAGGAAGCAGGTATTAAGATGCTACAGTAGCAGCATATTCATATGGCAGCATGAGTTGAAGTTATTTTGCCTGGAAAGGAATTGCCATCTCAGATGCTAAGATCTATCTGCAGTGCTACATATTCAGTTTCCTTGTTTACTTACCTTTTTATAGCTACCCACATAAGCTTGGGAAAGAGAGACAGCTAGAGAGAAAAGTTAGGTATCCACACTTTTTTGGACATCACGTCTGTTTGGATGTGCCAAGTGAAAGCCATGATGACGAAGTTTATCATTTGAACCGGAGCTCACTATAAGCCGTAATATTTAGCCTAAACTTAAACCTAAACCCCAAACCACAGACTCAACCCAAATGCAATTCCGTCTTTGAAAGCACATAATGTATTGTAATTTCCCTGCTGACCCCCGGCTATTTTGCATGCATATTTTATGAAGATCATCTCCAACTTCTTCCATTAGCCATTCTGTAAGTGTCCAACCCACACAGAAATTCTTCAAATACCAGCCATGGCACCGCAGAGAAGCTGCGTGCCAACCGGTGACGCAGGGCGGAACTAAAGCCAACTGTAGGGCCGCTTAATTATAGTCGTTAACGCTGCTAAAAGGTGGACTTTTTCCAGAATAGCAACTCATTTACATCTAAATACGAAGTCACATGGTCGTCTCACTGATAAAACTCCAATCCTCTTATATCCGTTTATTCTTAGATGCTGCCTGCATTCACTTCCCTTGGGTCATGTCTCCTTCTCTCTCCCTCACTATGTCCCTCTCTCACTCGCTCGTATCTCCTACCTCTCCCTCACTATGTCCCTCTCTCTCTCTCTCGCACATATGGGAGTGACGTTCACCAGCCCTGGAACAAGGCTATCGGAGTGAGTTTGAAGTCATTCTGTCAGGTTGAGGGCCAAGCCGCGCTATATTTTCTGTCATATTTCTTTGAATTATCATTGACCCAGATTTCACTGCCACAATGGAGTTGATCTATCTATCTATCTATCTATCTATCTATCTATCTATCTATCTATCTATCTATCTATCTATCTATCAAAACTTTAATCCAGACTCAGGGTCCATATAAAAAGATACATACAACAATAAAAAGACACCCTACAAACAGTAGAAAAGAAAACAAGGGTGAAATAAATGTGACCTGCAGTAGTCATAAAAGTGACCTGTACCAGTGTCCCCACAGAGGTGTCTGATATCTGACATCACTACAGTTACGTAGGGATTAGCCAGCACCCTGTTGACGATCTATCTATCTATCTATCGATCGATCGATCGATCTATCTATCTATCTGACCATCCATCCATCTATCCATCCATCTATCTATCTATCTGGTCAGTTGAACGCCAGTCTAAAACAAGCTTATCTCGACTGACTGAGATACATTGGATTAAGCAACATCGCAATATCTCTATCCATTAAATTGAAAAATAAATATATATATATCAGTTGGCCTCATTATTGCATTGCTCCGTGCAGCCATTCTGTAAAACAGCTTTCCTTCCTTCCGTTTCTTCAAGTCTCCTCTGTCCTTTTTACTTCCCCACATTAGCCGAACAGAGAGTGGACCGGTGTCACCTCCACGCTGATTGTGCCACATCGTCCTCATTATTGATGTGTTTTTGAAGTGACATGGCTCCATCGCGCGGGGGCCATTTGTGTGTACACTTCAAACAAGCGTTCCGCTGCCTCAGCCCCCATTGAAAGTGGCATTTAGATATATTTATACTCTGGGGTGGGCCCCTGTCATCTTCCTTCCCTATTAGAGAGGGTAGCCTTCCGCTCACCGTCCCCCAATTACACTGACTAGGTCTGTGCAACATGGTGACTTGTCGTTTGTCCAATTATCCTTATCGAAGCGCCACAGAGAGGCGGATAACGAGCGTGTGCCATGCTGCTCTCTTAATTCCTGTACAGGGACAATACTGAAAGCATCTGGCGTTAGACTCTATAATGTTCCCATCAATGGTTGGTTGCACTTTCCCATCATCGGCCGCAGACGTCGGAGCCTGCGATCAAACTGTGAGTGGATCAGAATGTGACAGGGTGTCACGGCCGGGTGTTTTGGGTAACGGGAGGCCAAGGTCATTTTTACAGATTATGAAAGTGCCGATTGTAAGCTTTCAAATGATGTGTCATACATTGGAATCTGAAAATAGTTGAAGGAGATGTGCTTATTTGAATGTCCGTACGCCTCGCCCTGAAAATTGGTGAACAAGTAGTATTAGTATTTAGTGATCTTAAAACTGTTGTTTGTTACAGTATATTGAGTGGGTTCTTCAACATCTAAACTTGTGTGTAATATGGAAAGAAAATAATAATCGTAAAAAATCATTGTTGCCTGTTTATTACCCCTTTCACCAGACGGTGTCACATACAGTATGTGTCTGATTTAAAATGGTTGAATTTGAGATGGGGAAGAACTCATTTCCAACATAATGTAGCTTTTGCATCCCCACTTTTTTTTTGGTCTTGTGGTCTTACCAGTTTTCATTCCAGGATGGATGAGACTTGCTGAGCTCTTCCCGTCAGCGCCTGGCTTCACGACCAGTCCACAGCTGGGTGCTGCCCAGAACGACCGCCATCCTCTGCTGCCGTCTTGCTCAAGGGCAGCTCATTGGTTCACTCTGGAGGGGAGAGGAGACGACTCGCCCATTCATCTTTTTTTTCCTGCATGTGATCCAGAGATTTGAAGCCAGAGATTCTATGATCAAAAGCCTTCGACTGCTGTACCATAATACAAGAATATGTGTCATTCTTCTGCTATGAAGCTGTCCATCTCACTGCAGCAAGCTGTTTGGTCTTCACATCTTATCTGCCAGTGCGGTGGGATAATTGTCCAGCATGCTTTCAATACAGTTTCACTTGCTATGGACATTTTCTAGGAACAGTTGCTTATTGTTGATGTTGGAACAAGGAAGGAAAAGGCGGATCGCTCCACAAGAAAATAATTTAAACACGTTTATTTTATATATTTTATTTGTATTTATCTCTGTCAGATTACATTTCTATTGATCGTTTTAAGACTCAATATATTAAATGACTTGTCGGGATGGCTATGTCTTGCAGTGCATGCTGTAGACAGCCTATCAGTATTTTAACACTCTCCCATAGCTAGAAATAATAAATGCCATGTCATAACAGCAGGGTGGGTGCTGTGAACAATGCATGGGATTCTTACTATGTGGAGAAATACAATGTTTGCTTGAACTTTCACAGTGAGTCTTTTAATATTATTGTTGTTGTTGTTGTTGTTGTTGTTGTTGTTGTAACACTGGAAAATTAAGAAACTGAGGCCTGATGCCCAAAAAGTCAAGTTATCAAGTCTCTCCTTTCACATTGTTTCCACTTCACACTCCTCTGAAACTTTGCCTCACCATTATATCAGATCTGTGGGGGTGGGACAAATTATGCTCTAAACGAGCTAGATCCATTTGACTGTGGGAGGGCTTTTAATTTGAATCATTATTTAACAGCATCGTTCATTTT
Source organism: Poromitra crassiceps (assembly GCF_964638095.1). Taxonomy (NCBI): domain Eukaryota; kingdom Metazoa; phylum Chordata; class Actinopteri; order Beryciformes; family Melamphaidae; genus Poromitra; species Poromitra crassiceps. Next base: position 19,629,819 of record NC_139625.1, on the reverse strand, counting down.
AACACAATGTGAATCTGCCATGTCCAGAATTTTTACATCCAGACTTTTTATTTTATTCATGAAAAACTTGTTCTCCAACTCGGAGATCATCGTCAAATGATCATCTCCATAATGTAAGAATGGTTTACATCTAGGCAACAAGCAATAATTTGAGGTAAATCACAGCCCTTTATATGAATGCTCCTCTGGATTTAAACGCATAATCCATCAACATTCCATTACAGCAGTGCACCTCCTCCAGTTAAACTAATCCAGGTTGAATAGGGCTTACTTTGGACCCCCATTTCATAAGATTTCCCAGGGTCTCTCCCATCTGATAATATTTTTGCTTTTAGATGATTTATTACATAACGGATATGAAACCCATGACCCAAATAGTCATACATTCTGTCATTGTGTTACTTATGGATGGAATTATAGCTCAAATAAATTATTTCCGCTTTTTGCTGGGGAAACCCCTGGAAGCCCCTCAAGGACCCCTGGGGGTCCCCGGACCCCACTTTTTAGAACCACTGCTATTTAAGAAATAGCACATCTCAAGGCTCAAGGGCATTTTCCCCTTTAGCAGTGTTCTTATCCACCCTTGGGTGCTGCCTTCAATTGCACCGCTCGCAGTTAACTAAGCGCCCCCGGAATTTTTTCCCCTTTTATTTATTTATTTGACGCGCTGGCTTGAGGAGAAAGCTCTAATTAGTGTGGCGGATGGACAGAGAGAGAGAGTCCATTGGTTGAGTATTTCCAAAGAAGCGGTGCATCATTTGGAAGTTCGGCGACTGTACCCTATTAAAACTTCCCGTGGAGAATGCAGGGACTTCAAATGTGTGGCACCTTTGAAAATTGGCTGATTTATCCGTTTCTGTTCTCTTAGGATGCAACAAAGATCAGCCCACCCACGTGCACACGCATATGCAGACACAGGCGCTCGTGCACGGACGCACACACTCACACACACACACACACACACACACACACAAATTGGCGCGCACATGCAGACAAACACCACCCACCAAACAACAAAAACCACACACACGGAGACACAAATCTAAACGGATGCACATACTCGCCCACACGCACACACGCGCACATGCACGCTCGCACACACACGCACACACACACACACACACACACACACACATACACACACACACACACGTGCACAATCAAAGAGAATGGTGGGCATTGGTTCTCAGGTGGATTTCTTTGCATTGGAAGAGAGCAGTAGACAGAGAGGATAAACAATGTGGGCAAAATGCATTATATAATCAGCTCATTTGAAATACACGCCTCCCTAACTGGCTCATCCAAAACAGTCATCGTCAGCCTCGTACCTGAGCCACTGCAGGGAGGTCTTAGTAGCCTAGTATGGGAAAGTGATTTGATGTGGCTGCAAATCCTGGAAAAGGAATTTATTTAGATTGGAAATGATGAAGGATGAAGCAGGGGGTGGGAGGGAGGGAAGGAAGGTGGGTTTCATTAGTTAGAGTATTAATTTTGTCGTCATGCTGTATTTATCTCATAGGGTGTCGGGGTCACGCATGCACACACACACACACACACACACACACACACACACACACACCGCACTACCCTTCTTGGCTTCCATGGCAAACCCCACGGGAACCTTTCCCCAATATAATCTTTCCCCCATCCTCTCTCTCTCTCTTTCTCCCTCTCTCCTCTCCCTCCTCTATCTCTCCCTACTATTTTTTACTTTCTCCCTCACTTTCAGTATGTATGTGTTCAACCACCTCCATGACAAGAGAACAACTCTGGACACACACACACACACACACACACACACACACACACACACACACACACATAGACCTACACACACACACACACACACACACACACACACACACACACACACACACACACACACACACACACACACACACACACACACACACACACACACACACACACACACACACACACACTTAACTGTATACACTTAGACCAGAAGCCTCATAAGCTACAAAGGTTGCGGGCAGTCATTCATTTTCAACGGGAGCTGGCGATGAGCGGCGAGATGCCAGCGACCAGAGCAACGAGTTAAAGTTGAGCTGAGCTGAACTTTATGCAAATTAGCAGCGACACCGCTGAAGCAGCAACCAATCGCAGAGAGGGATTTGATTTTCTTCCCACTGTTAACGTCTCCCTGAAGTTCCTATAGAAGCAGATGCCCCTGTGATGACTGCTCAGTCTGCTGCTATGCCCAGCGGTGATTGAAGATGGGAAGCAAGTGGTATTAGCAATCAGCACTCAGGTGGCTCACCTGCAGTGGCTCTATTTAAACTCACTCTCTCTGCAGAATGCCTTGCTGAGACTTGAACACACCACACTCTCTTCCGCCATGGACCATCTCATTGTGTTGTTTGCTCTGTCTGCCTGCCCTACATGGACTCATCTGTTGCCCATGGACCTGTTCCTATGACTCTGAAAACCTAAGACAATGTGCTATGTCAAACCAACTCCTAAGAAGAGGATGACCCTTAGTTACTAGGCACATTTATTCCTGCTGTGTTATCGGGCTATTGTTATTTCAGTCAGGAGACACTACTATTTAGTGATGATTGATTAACATGAGCAATGATTTAGAGCAGAGGTTCTCAAAGTGGGAGGCGGGCTTTCCCAGGGGGGCTCCAAGTTTCAGGGGAGGCTCAGTGAATGGAAGTGAAAAAATATTACTAAAAGGAGATATCCTAGAATAGCCTAAATGCGTGTAATTTGATTAAAGAAATAGCTAGTTCACAGTAGTTTTGGGGGAATTTGACAGTTTTTCCAACTTTCCCAGAGTCAGAAACAAATAAATGCCTTCAGACAGACCTTTTTATCTATTTGGTGTAGTCTGAAGTATGTCAAAAAGCAATATCAAGCTATCGGCTCAATTGTTGAGTGTCTATGGGATCAAATAATACTCATGATCCCATAACCATCCAGGATAAGGATTTGAGAGAGGGGGCGGTCCTTATTCCAAGCTGTATCTGGGGGAGTCCCACAGTCTCAGATTTTGAAAACCCCTGCAGTAGGCTAGAGGATGGAAACACGTATTTTTCGCATTTTCTTTTACCGATTTTCCTGAAAATTCAAATTTGCGAGACTTTTAGATGGAAGCCCAGCTAGTGTGAGGGCGAGTCCTGCGGCAGGCACATATTTAGCTGCCAGAGGAGGTGTCGTTCCTTCACCCAGAAGAACTGCCAGTCTCTCCTCTGGGGCTAATATTTGGAAGTTTGGTATTTTCTTGGCTACTTCCCCATAGTGGAAGTTTCTTAATAAAGAGAGCTTCTCACAATCTCTCTGAGCCATATAAAGCCCCCCCCTCCCCACCCCAAAGGGATATAGAAGGGCCTAAAAGTTTGGGAAACGTTGTAAAGAATTGGTTATGGTCTCTCGTGATTCTAAAGCTGAATCACAAACTATTTTTATAAGCATTTTACAAAATGCCCATGGAAAAATAAATGGCGTACGAAGTCCCTTAGTTTGGATGCCTAACCTGGAAGTGGGCGTAATTTGGCTCTCTATAAAGGAGTTGGCGGGTCTATCTAAACATGGTGAAAGTGTCAAAACAGACGGTTGCCAACTGAATCCACCCATATTTGAAAAGTGACCCTCTAAACGAGCTGTCTTTGGATTTTTTCAAAAGTGGTGGTGTTGTTTTTTCAACACAGTTGAGCGGTTGTCATTGTTTATTACTGGAGAGTTTTCCCTAGCTGTAGCTGCCGTGCTGCGGTGTCTCACGTTTCACTTTTGAAACGGTTAGCCAATCACAAAAAAAAGGGGTTGTTAATATTAATACTCTCTCTCTCTCTCGTAACGGGACAAGCCCCGTCTTTTATTGTCACACGAACACCACAACACATGCATGCGCCCACAACACACTCATGGCTCATGGTGGCCGGTGAAAAGTGTCCTCTGCATTTAACCCATCCAGGCATGTCCTTTCCTCCGGGGGGCAGGCCAGGAGCAGTGGTCGCTTTCTCGTACAGCGCCCGGGGACCAACTTCGGATGTTGTCGTCACTGGTCGGATGACGATCTGATCTTCTGCATGTTTTTAGTGGGGGGGTTATATACGGAGGAACCCCCTGGGGGAGCACGGGGAGAACATGCAAACTCCACACAGAGAGAAAGGCCCTTACGACGAGATACCCCACCTGGGCAGTGGGCACTGAAGATATGGGGGGGAACACAACCACAGCGCCCACAGTGTCCCAGGCGAGAATCGAACTCAGGACCTTCTGACTGTGAGGCGACAGCTCTACCACTGAGCCACTGTGCCCCCTTAAAGGCGCAGCGAGGGAAACAGCCTGTTCAGAAAAGAAAACAGTTGTCAAGAGATCACGATTACACGACAATTCCATCTTACCACACTCCATTCAATTGGTCAATCAGCATCCAGAGGCAGCTATACAGGTGGGCTTTGGTGTGACGTCAGCGAGAGTGAGGCTGTGATAGACAGATGGTTCATCCAATCACCTGCCAGGTATCTTTTGAGAGTGCCTGCCCTTTTAGACGGTTTCTCCTTGACTCATACTTATGTGAAAACAAACCATCTGGCAGCATCAGGATAATGCCACTACTAACCTTAACTTTAACTCTGACCCAAATTATCCTAATTCTAATCTTAGACCTAAATCCAAATCCTAAAATAGCTCCTGAAAGCACACCAGACAATGTTTCCCCATCCTTCTATCCTCATGAGGCCATATGGTCCTCACAAGTATATAAATAAACACACACACGCGCACACGCACGCACACACACACACACACACACACACACACACACACACACACACACACACACACACACACACACACACACACACACACACACACACACACACACACAGAGTCTTATCAAGTGCAGCCCATTAGGGAACCATTAGCAGCTCGAATTTGTTTTCCTTTTCCCGAGTGGCCTTCTCAACTCATCCCAACTGTCCCTCCATATTGGAACAATTTCCTTATTTGGCTTCAGGGTTCCTCTTTGGTCTTTGCCCAACAGTTTCAAAGAAAAGCTTACATCTGAGAGTCCCACATGTTTATTTATTTATTTATTCGTCTATTTATGGTATTGTAAACGGAAATGAGTTCTCTCATCTGTATGTCCCCCCCAGCAGTGCGGAATAGATATCAATCTTTTATAACATTTGTTGTCACGCAAAAACTGGAACCCACTATCAACATGCTGTTTAAACACTCTGAGCAATAAAATAGGATAGTGTCCATGGGATAATGTGCAAAGTGACATTAATTAGTGTGTTTATGGGGGGAGTGACCAAGTCTTAGTTTTGGGGGGCTGTCGGGTCTCATTGAATAATAATAATAATAAAAATAATGGGGTTGATACCATTTGTTACACAGATTTGGTGCAGAATTTAACCATTTTTGAGCACTCGAGAATTGATAAGAATGGTAAAAAAAAAAAAAAAGACCAAAACACCACCTGAAGACCTCATGACCTTGAAAAACATTTAGAAAACTTGATGCATCAATAACTTTTGAAAAATTGTGATTTGTGCCATTTTTATTTGATTGATTGATTGGATGACAAACAAAATTTTCTGAAAATAGTGAGCAAAACCCACAATGAACTTGGACATCCCATACATTTTCTGAACGGTCTTGGTCTCTAGTTTGTGGTTGTAAAGTTTCATGAGGCTGTGATTAAAGATTACGGGTCATTTTATTCAGTGAGGTCAAGTAAAAAATAAGGTCTCACTACAGTGAAACCTATGGGGACTACTGTAACACCACCACACATGGATTGGGCTCATTGAATCTACAAGAGTCTCAGCTTTCCAGTCATACCCAATGTCATGCAATTGCAAGACTGTTTAGCGACCCCAGTACAATTATATTAACTATTGTTAGTTAGTTAGTGTCTTATAAGCCCATGCGGGCTGGGCACCCTGTGTGCATGACACTTAAATATCTATCTATCTATCTATCTATCTATCTATCTATCTATCTATCTATCTATCTATCTATCTATCTATCTATCTATCTATCTATTTAAAAGTGAGCCCGCTACAGCCTCTGAAAGACAGTAATGTTGGCCGCGGAGGCCGGCATCTTCAGGGAATAGTCTTTTAGACTTGCAGTTATAGCACCCTCCGCCAGCAGGGGGTGCTGCAGCCCCCTCACCACCCCAGGCTGGATATTTTAAAATTCTTACACAGAATGTGAAAACGTTGCCACAGCAGGGTTTTATTGAGCGCCCCTCTGGTATCATTTGCCTTTAAATTTTTACACCTTGCTTTAAATTTTTACACCTTGCTTTTGTCATAGCCAAAAGGCTTGTATGTGTGTGTGTGTGTGTGTGTGTGTGTGTGTGTGTGTGTGTGTGTGTGTGTGTGTGTGCGCGCACGCGTCCGTGCGTGCGTGCGTGTCTCCAGATTGAATTCCTCCCATTTGCCAGTTCATCTATTGTAATGGGAAAAGATGCATCAGATCCTTGATATGGGATTATAATAACATCACTCCCCCAAATCAGATATCACTCCGCTCGCTTGCCAATGACAGATGATTAACTTGGCAAATTAACTCCAGAGACGTTTTGTGAAAACAAACAAACACACAGACAAGACTAATGTGCTTTTCATGGACTCCTGAGCCTTAAAGTTCTGTGTGACAGTGATGTGACAGATAGTAAGCAAACGCCGTGTTGTGCGAAAGCCACACGCCGCCTTCAAGGTACGTCTCATCTTCACCGCTTCCCTGAGCCACGTCCCTCCTTTTTTTGTTTCTTTTTTTGTAGGCTACAGATGAAAAAAGAAATGACACGAGTTCCTGAAGCTGTAATTTCCCCGTGAATCATTGATGGACTCTCTCTCTCTCTCTCTACATCCCGGCTGTTGCCGGCGGTGACACGTCGTAGCACTTTTCGCTGCTCCGCGGCTTTCATTTTCTGCAAATGAAGACAGATTCCTGACATCACGCGTCAGAACTCGTGGTCGCTTCTCCTCCTCTGTGTCGCGTGTCTGAGAGAAGGGAAGTGTTATCTGTGTTGGCATCCTGTGAAACCTCATATCGCATTATTTGGGCTTGGTTTCTCGACCTTGGGATGGACAATGCATTGAAGATAGACATTAGAAAGAAAATAGTGGTGACATTGCTTATTTTTATGCCTCCGCCGGCGATTGCCAGGCCGCAGGCATTATGGATCCGGGTTGTCTGTCCGTCCGTACGTCCGTCCGTCCGTACGTCCGTACGATGTTTGTTAACGCGATATCTGAGGAACGCCTTGACGGAATTTCATCAAATTTGCCTCAAACATCGACTTAGACTCAAGGATGAACTGATTAGATTTTGGTGGTCAAAGGTCAAGGTCACTGTGACCTCTCAAACGCCATTTTCCAGCTTGTTAACGCGATATCTCACGAATGCCTTTACGGAATTTCATCAAATTTGCCTCAAACATCGACTTAGACTCAAGGATGATCTGATTAGATTTTGGTGGTCAAAGGTCAAAGGTCAAGGTCACTGTGATCTCTCAAACGCCATTTTCCAGCTTGTTAACGCGATATCTCACGAATGCCTTGACGGAATTTCATCAAATTTGCCTCAAACATTGACTTGGACTCAAGGATGAACTGATTAGATTTTGGTGGTCAAAGGTCAAAGGCCAAGGTCACTGTGACCTCTCGACGCCATTTTCAAGCTTGTTAGCGCAACATCTCAGAAATGCCTTGACGGAGTTTCATCAAATTTGCCTCAAACATCGACTTGGACTCAAGGATGAACTGATAAGATTTTCGTGGTCAAAGGTCAAGGTCACTGTGACCTCACAAATGCCATTCCCAAGTTCGTTAAAGCGATATCTCAAGAACGGCTTGATGGAATTTCTGCCAATTTGGCTCAAACGTCAACTTGGGCGCAAGGATGAATGGATTACATTTTGGTGATCAAAGGTCAAGGTCACTGTGACCTCTCCAACGCCATTTTCAAGCTTGTTAACGCCATATCTCAGGAATGCCTTGATGGAATTTAATCAAATTTGCGTCAAACATTAACTTGGCCTCAAGGATGAACTGATTACATTTTGGTGGTCAAACTTCAAGGTCACTGTGACCTCACGAACGCCATTCCCAAGTTGGTTAACGCAATATCTCAAGAACGGCTTGATAGAATTTCTTCTGATTTGGCTCAAACATCGACTTGGACGCAAGGATGAACTGATTCCATTTTGGTTATCAAAGGTCAAGGTCACTGTGGCCTCTCGAATGCCATTTTCAAGCTTGTTAACGCGATATCTCAGGAATGTCTTGATGTAATTTCTTCGAATTTGCCTCAAGCGTTCACTTGGACTCAAGGATGAACTGATTACATTTTGGTGGTCAAAGTTCAAGGTCACTGTGACCTCACACACCCAATTTCCAAGCTCTGTAACGCAACATCACAGGAGCGCCTTGACGGAATTTCTTCCAATTTGCCTCAAATGGCAATTTGGAATCAAGAATGAACTAATGGCGGAGGCATAAGTCCGCGTTGCGGTCGTTCTAGTTTCTTCATTTTCTCATGCCGTGACTTTTTGGAATTGACCATTTTCACAGTAGGCATTTTGTGTGTAAAAGGCAGGGTAAACACAGCTGCAACCAAAACATTAATGAGAGTTTCCAACTTCCATTCCAATTAGGTGTTCCAGTGCTGGGGCCCTTATTAATATTTTGGTTGTGTGTTTTTGCTGTGTGTACCCTGCTTTTTAGACACAAAATGCCTGCTGTGAAAATGCCCCATTAAGGTGTTTCTGCAGGGGGCGGATGTTAGGAACATGGTGAACAACAGGTTAGCAGACCGATCAGTAGAGAAAGATTTGCTCAATGGAGGCCAGATTCTCTCTGTCTCTTTTTATTTCTTCCTCTTTTCTATCAACTCCCAACTGAACACTGCAATTTGACAGTTTAAATGACTAACCAGCAAACATGTATACCTTCCTGACTGAAGACAACACTTTAAGATCACTTCCCCATCTGCCTGGGCAAGCACATCAAGAAAACATAATGTGAAAGGGAAATAGCAGGTCTGTTGCCTGGTGTGAGGTTGAGGCTCCTCCAAAAATCAAAGACAAATTGTGTTGAGAAAAACACCAATGCAAACTTACACCTACAAAGCTGCTGATTTGTCTGACTGGTCATTTCTCAGAGTGAGAACAAGCCGTTGACTATTAGACCAGTGCTTTTCAAAGTGGGGACTGGGGCAACCTGGGGGGCACTAGGGAGGCCTCGGCAAATTAATGGAAATGCTTTAAAAAAAAACATCTTCATGGGGAAGGAAATTATTTGGTTCTATTTGTTGATACTACAGGATAATACATATTTGTTTATATTTTATAATTATATTTAGTGTTAAGTGTAAATATTTGCCATGCCCATCTGTCTAATTGCCTGCCAGTCGTCGTCACATTCATTGTAATTTCCCCCTGGTGTGCGTAATACAGTAGTCTGACTCTGGAACAATGTTTATAATGGAAAACAGAAAAAAAAAGGATTTGAGATACATGCTAGGCTAATGCTATTTGGGGGGCCTTGGCATGGATAAGTTTGGGAACCCCTGGATTAGACCACTGGTTCTCAACGTGGGGTCCGGGACTACCATGGGTCATTGAAGAGGTCCCAGGGGATCCCCCGCAAAAAAATATCCCCTAAAAAAATAAAAATAATACTAAACTAACTAAACTAAACTTTACCACTATTCCTTCAGAAGTTGTAGCTGTCATAGACTGTGTTGCATAGTTGATTGCTCTATTGCTGACAAAAATGTGTTATTGTAAGTCGCTTTGGATAAAAGCATCTGCCAAATGACGTAATGTTAATGTAATGTGATGAAGTATTAAGCATCACCATTATTTAATTTTCTAGAAGTTAACACAATTATAGAAGGGTGAGGAACGGCCATTTTGATTGTTCTCTGTTTTCTCTCTAGAGTATAGTCATGAGATTCTGGACAAAATCATATCTACAGTAACAATATTCTCAGATTTAGGTCAGAGAGATTATTCTTATAAAATAAGGCCCTATGCCTATGTGCACTAAATCAGGGGTTGTTGAAATTAAAAATGTTGAGAATCACCGGACTAGACCAACACAAGACTCTGAATCACTCAAATAAAACCTGAAAAGTGAGTGGGAAGCAATTCAGGAGTCTGCAGGACCAGGCTCAGTTTGCAATTCCCACTGGGGCCACCAGTCCTCAATGTATGCATTTACTGTTATGTAATGTTAAAGAGGGGCCTTTAATATGCAAGGTGAATCCAAAGTCTTGTCTTCTCTGCTTTGCTGTGGAGGTGAGGCTGGCTTCAATGACACCCTTATACCCACCAAAAAGTGGGTTCAGACCAGTAGCGGCTCCAGACAATTGTGGCTGGGGGAGCTAAGGGGGAGCTTAATTGTTTATAGGGGGGGCTCAGTGGTTCTCAACCTGTGGTACGGCCTGGGTACCACACCACTGGTGGTCTGTGGGGCCCCCTCCCTCTCATACATTCATGTCAAGAAATATTCATAATACGATAGGCTAGGGTGTGAAAGGCTATACTGCTAGACAAGGAGGGCCACTGTTTTTCAATTGAGAGCCAACCCAACATTATGCATGTGTGTACTTCAATGAGCTGAAGACTGTCTGTATTTAGACCTATGCCACACTGTGTATGTTACGACTGGGTCCAGTTAGTCAAGGTTATCCAGCACACCATCTTTTTTAAATCAATTGTTTATAGTCACAAGTTACAAAAAAGGTTTAAAATGTGCTATATCTTAGAGACATATTAATCGCTGTGTTAGTCATGTAAACCAACAGTGCCACATACACAGGCACATCCATTCACCATACAGTACCAGGGCTGCCAAGTTCAGCCACAGTTAGGAGTGAGATTTGCCGGCCAATCTCGTTAGTCACCAATGAGCACAGTTGTGAATAATTCTACACTTAAAAGGCGTGGTTATAATGCTTAGGCCACGTGTAGCGCCGACACGAAAATATCGAGTGCGCCGGTCCACGCCCACTAATATGGGCTGCGCCTGGCGCTAAGCGCTAATATAAGGCCAGTGGGACGATAGAGCCCGCGGTGCGAAGAGCAGCCGTCCTCCTCTTCCCCACAGTCACACGTGTCCCGTGTCAGAAAACGAAAAATAATATCTAGGCCTATGTGTTTTATTCATATCAAATGCAATGTTCAGTGCGTGGTTCGTTCACTCTTTGCAAAAACAAAACCACATTTACCTGCATGGGTCAGACGCAGCTCTCATCTTCCTCTCAGTGCCACGCCTGTTTTTCTGGCACAGTGCCACTATGGTTTCTTGTTATCAAGGTGCATAACGTTCATCAAGAGGCAAATAATAATACATGTGTAGCCTACATTTTCATATAGAATAGCCCGTTATAGGGGGGTACGGTGGTGCAGGTGTATGCGCTGTCGCCTCACAGCTCGAAGGTCCCGGGTTCGATTCCCACCTGAGACGCTGTGAACGCTGAAGGTATGCGTGCCCGTCCGCATGTCCTGGAGTGCCCACCGCCCGGGTGGGGTCGTCAAAAGGGCCTTTCTGTGTGGAGTTTGCATGTTCTCCCCGTGCCTCCCGGGGGTTTCCTTCATATAGGAACCCCCTTCACCAAAAACATGCAATATCCTGGTTGCTAATGTGGTTCCTCCTCTGGTCGTTAAGGGCGCCTGTTCGGAGGGAGGGGAACTGGTTGGAATAGCATGAACCTCCCACGTGCTACGTCCTAGCGGTGAAGCTTCCCCTGTCAGGTGAAAAGAAGCGGCTGGCTAACTGCCCATGTCTCGGAGGAAGCATGGAGCCAGTTTTGGCTCTCCCCAGATCGGCAGAGGGTGGAGTAGCAACCAGGATAAATCTATTAAATTAGCACTAAAGGGGGACAAAAATGGGATAAAAAATCGTGGGGGGGGGGAAATAAAAGATAGAATAGCCCGTTATATTAATGTATCATAAGTTTTCATTATGTTTCTTCTCCAACGTAAATTACAGGGGGCGCTTAGGGGGAGCTTGGCAAATTCTTGGGGGAGCTCAAGCGCCCCCTAGCGCCCCCTTGGCACCGCGCCTGGTTCAGACATGCATTCATTTCTGAGTGTATGTCATACAAGTTTGATTTGAACACTCTGGGCCCTATTCTCCCACAGGCCTTCGGCGCTAAAACGGGCCTTAACCGCAAAAAAACGTGCCTTGCGCCTGTTTTGGGACGATATCAATATGGCTTTACGCTGCCAAATGCGCTTTAGGCCGAATGGGCGTGGCGCAGTCCCAGAATGGGCGAGACTAGGCGTGTCGGCGCTAAATACCGGCCTACTGATATCTTCCGACCTGGCGTACATTTAGCGCTTTGCGCTTTTGAAAAGCAGGCCTATTCAGTGCGCCAGTGCTCTTCTGCCTCTCCCCTGTCACCCTTCTCTGTCTCTCTCTGAAACCAGGCCTATTCAGTGCGCCAGTGCTCTTCTGCCTCTTCTCTGTCACCCTTCTCTCTCTCTCTCTGACTCCCTCGCTTAGACAGGCACAACACACTTCCCATTTAGGAAAAATAAGTTGTAAGTTGTCTGGCCTGTGCCCAGCATGCATTGTGCTTCTCCATTTCGCTACTAAATAGCAACCAAATGAGGCGAAATAGATATAAAAGGTCGATCTAAATTAATGTGTAATGGTAACACAACCTGCAATTGTACACATTTCAATATTGGACCAAATGAAACATCGAAATGAATACACCACCCTATGTGAAACATATATGTCCTCCTGGGCCTATATATATCTCTTGTCGATTTAACGTGATTTAGATAAGTGACAGCGGAACGCGCTGCGGAACGCTTTCTACTGTCATGTGCTATACTGTGATGTCCGCTCCAATAACTTGGCCCTACTTCACATTTAGTTTTACAATAAAAACACATTTATGCAATGACTTTACATAATGTAGGGTATATTTATGTGCATCATTCTACCTGCAGCAGGGGAGAGAAAACGATATCGTTCTGGACAAACTTTCACCAATATAAAATGAATCTCATCATATAGGGATAGGCTATATTTTTCTAGCTGATGCCTTTAGAACATTCTTTTCACTTTGATCTTGCTATAGTGTAGCGTATTTACATGCTTGCAGTATTTAAACTGCAGTTAGATTGGTTTGAGAAGCATAATAATATGGAATAATAGCCTATAATGGAGACAGACAGACTGGATGAAGGGAGGGGGGGGGGGGGGGGGGGGGCAGAGCGCTTGGCTTTCGTCAGGTTTTGCGGGACCAGTGGAATTGGAGCTAAAAAGGCAAACGTGCGATTCGTTTATTGCACTCATCCAATGAGCATGACGGTGCATAATTTTACGCTTAAAAGGCGTGGTTGTAATGGTTTAGGCTGCGTCTAGCGCCAAGACCAAGATATCAAGTGCGCTGGTCCACGCCCACTGCGCCAGGCGCTCGGTGTAGAAACTAGGCCGATGCAACGATAGGGGCCATTGGGTGAAACATTGGGTGAAATGGGAGATTTGATGCTGTTTACCATGAGTGGGTTATTGTCATTATAAGGAGTAAGTTTGTCTGAATGTTTGAGGTGGGTGGGCCAAGTGTGAGGTCTCTGCGGGACGTCCCGTCTTATCACAACATTAGCTTCCCAAATAATCAGAGCGGCAGCCTGATGAAAGCAAAGACATCCTGTTTTTGTTTTGTTTTTTTTATCTTTCTCCCTCTTCTAAACTTTGATGTGCGCGGTCCATCTGTGATCCAGGTGCAAAAGACTGAGAAAATGTGATGTTTGTGATGAATAAGCAGTAAGATATGAGAAGAACAGCAAGACAAAAAGAAAAGCCCCATAAGCGCCTTAATGTGCAGGAAGCCAATATTGAACCTAATTCTGCAAATAAATAAATAAATAAATTAATTAATTAATAAATAAATAAATAAATAAATAAATAAATAAATAAATAAATAAATAAATAAATAAATAAATAAGTAAGTAAGTACGCCCCTGTAATGTTGTATTACCGGTGGCGGCATGAGTCATCAATGACAAGAATGCTTCCTTCCATTCAGGATATTACATATTAAATAAAAAGGAAATTGGGTCATGTATTGGGTGATATTTTACTCCTTGGGGCCTCAGTTTGAAACCAAATTATATAATGTAGAATTGGTCCAAAAAAGAAGCTAACAGAGCACAACTAGTTACCAGAGGCAACCTTACTTATCCAGAATAAGATTGCACAAACTTTCTGGCATGAAGGGCCAAGGGCCAGCATTAGTTAAGTTTCTGTAGGTGTTTGTCATGCTGGTGTTCATTAATTCGCCTTAATCTCACTAGACTGCTCTGGGTGGGTCTGATCCAGAGCAATTAGAACACTCCATAATGGAACAGATCAATCTCACTCTGAGCTTCTGTTGTCACTATTGTCTAGCAGCTGCTCCCTGATCTGCGTCTAGTTGTGAGTCTTGGAATAGGGGCCATCTGTACGCTGCACCAGGCATGATATCAGCCAATACTGGCTCTGCATCGCCTCAGGAGACGCACACAAACAATTGTTGTCTTTCCCGTTCCCTTCCCTTCCCTTCTCTCCCCCTGCCCTCCAGGCTGCCCTAAGACTACAATTATTGTCACGGAACACATTTGTCTTTTTGAGCTATACTCTCTCTCACTCAGATGCACCGTAAGATTTGTTTTGCAAAGCCTGGGACTTGCAGCACCTGCTCTTAAAGGTTACGTTCACTGTCAAAAAGGCCTCTGCATCGGAGCGCGCGTTTTCCAAATAACACTCGTCTTCTCAGCTGATTGAATCCACTCCGGGGTGAATAGACTCCGGGCCGTGACTTCCATTCCTCTTGTAAGAAGCTGTAGGATTGATCGGGGCTGCAGTCGTGACTTGCAGTGTGTGCTCAAAACTATGGCGAGATTTACGGCGGCTTGTTCCAGCGCATTAGTCTCCAGTCTGCTGTAAACAAAGTGAAATGAGGAAAGTAAAGCTCAGGCAGGATCCATTTTCGTGGGGATAAATGCGTTTCGCTGCTCTCCATCGCTCACTGATGTAACTCAATAGTGATTCCTCTAGCCGGTTCAGAGAAGCTTTGATATTTTGCTGTTGGCCTGGGTATTTCCACTACAACCTCTGCAAAATGGTTGTAGCCTCCTATACTTTATTGTATTGTCATCAATTGCTGTCAGTGTTTCTAGGCAATGAGTAAGAGAAGTAACCATGTGAGGCAGCTGGGTTCGCGCGAGATCATGATCTCACGCGACGCCATCGAGAGCGACCCCTTGATAGACAGGTGGTTCATCCAATCACCTGCCAGCTTTTTTTTGGTTTTAAGTGCCTGCCCTTTGAAACGGTTTCCCGAGCGACTCGTTCCCAGGTGGTTATGTGAGAACAAACCATCTGGCAGCATCAGCTTATGATAAGAGATCTTCAGGTGCATCATTGTCATCATTGTCTATGGGATCGTGATTGTAATGGAGTTAAATTTGGAATGAAAATACTCTGAATTGGAAATACTTAATTAGAATGGATTGTATTCCCTTCACCTTCCTACCTATCAAAGGAGGCCAGAACCATGCATATATAGGCCTTATAGTTGTGGAGCCATTCTTAATTCATTTTTATGTGTTTTTTCCTGATTTTTGGCTTGGTTGTCCCAGGAACAATTGTCCAGTGCCCAGCAAGTGATGCATTTCAGTTTCCTTCTAATAAACAGAAGAAGAACTGACAAAGAGAAGAGAAAGTCACAAATGTTGCTGTGAAAATTTTGTGACAACTATTAATGCATTATACAAAAACATGTAGGAGCAGCCCTAAAATAAGCTCTGTTCCATGTTTGGTCAAGATACAGTATCTGGCAATTAATGAAAAGGCGTGACTTTGCCCTTAAAAAGTCTCCAGCATCTAGTGGCCTCCTTGTCAATACATTTGTATGTATAGCTTTGCTCATGTGGTTTTATATTTGATTATGTTTATTTTCGGGTATGTCCTCTGGGGTGTATTTTAGTGATTTTCTGTAGTGACTTTCTTGTCAATACATTTGTATGTACTGTATAGCTTTACTCTTGTGGTTTTTATATTTGATTATCCTATTTCCTTTTGGGTATGTCCTTTGGGTTGTATTTTAATGTAAACGTCACCTGTGTACAGGTGTTGAAAATGACCGTTCCGCTATAAACACTAAACACTGTGTATCTGGTTGTTGTGTGCATACATGTCTGTTACATCTCCAATGCTCTGTGATGTCCATATCAAATAAACCTAACCTAACCTAAATGCAGCAACAGAAAATCCAAGGAAAAAGACGTCACACGTCGTGGACACGCTGTTTGATTGACAGCGTGATCTCTGTTCAGAAAACCAAAGATGTCGTCAAAATCAAACCAACAAGAATCTAATGGATTACCGGCGCTTTCACCAAATATTCAGGAATCAGCGTTCCAGAACGTAAGCCACATGTTTCAGCAGCTCTTCCAGATCTATTCATCTCCGCTGAGCACAAAAGTCGCTGCATCTCTTTTTTCCCGGGGATCCCAGAGCGGCGCCTGTTGTACATTCGATCCCTTTTGTTGGGCGAGCATAAGAGGGCCGGGGCAAGAAGACGACAACAATATGGAGAAAGTGGAGTATACCTTACATCGCGAGGGGGGTGAGAGGGCGCTGGTAACAGACCCGCAGATGGGTAGGATGGAAAAAAAATCCCCGGGCCTGTCTCGAATAAGCTGGGAGGAATTTTGCAAGAGGTCACGGTCGGTCACTTTGGGAGAGCGCTTATCAGCTATCTGGAGACACTATCTGTCACGCAACTGGATAGACAGGAGTCCTCTTTGACTCGGATGGCATATGTGTCACTCAACAGGCATGCCTTTATGTACTCCACCCCCCCTCCCCCCGTCTCTCTGTCATTCCAGTTGACTCTCTCTCTCTCTCTCTCTGTCACTCGATTGCACCATTTCTCTTCCCTCTCCTCTTTTTTGGCCTCTCTCCCTCCGTTGCTCTCTTGCCATGACTCTCTTCCTCTTTCACCTCTGTGTCACTACCTCTCTCTCTCTCTCTCTCTCTCTCTGGCACTACCACTCTCTCTCTCTCTCTCTCTCTGTCACTACCACTCTCTCTCTCTCTCTCTCTGGCACTACCACTCTCTCTCTCTATCTCTCTCTCTCTCTCTGTCACTACCACTCTCTCTCTCTCTCTCTCTCTCTCTGGCACTACCACTCTCTCTCTCTCTCTCTGTCACTACCACTCTCTCTCTCTCTGGCACTACCACTCTCTCTCTCTCTCTCTCTCTCTCTCTCTCTCTCTCTGTCACTACCACTCCCTCTCTCTCTGGCACTACCACTCTCTCTCTCTCTCTCTCTCTCTCTCTGTCACTACCAGTCTCTCTCTTTGGCACTACCACTCTCTCTCTCTCTGGCACTACCACTCTCTCTCTCTCTCTGTCACTACCACTCTCTGTCTCTCTCTCTGGCACTAGCACTATCTATCGCTCTCTATCTGTTACAGTTTTTCACAATTGTTAACACACGTTTCTCAAAACAATAACGGCTTTCTCAAAACTGCACACACAAAACTGAAAACCTCACACACACAATGCTAAACCTGACACTCCCTTTGCAAGATTACTCTTTGCCATCAAATCGCTGTTGTGCAGAATTTTCGCTTTTTGTGTGTTAACATTTGTGGAAAACTACCACTCTCTCTGGCACTACCACTCTCTCTCTCTGTGTCACTACCCCTCTCTCTCTCTCTCTCTCTCTCTCTCTCTCTCTGCCACTACCACTCTCTCTCTCTCTCAATGTGTATGAATGTCCATGACCGGTCGGTTTTGTTTTGTTTGGTGTTGTTTGGTGTGTTTTGGTGTAAAAAAAAAAAAACATTGTCGAGGGGTTGCATTGGTTCTGATTTCGTGTTTTGTGAAAATTGTTTGTCCTCTGCCATGATGTAGCCTACATGTCGTAGCTAGAGGTTTCATTAAAGGCTTGTTAAAACTCAAACTCTCTCTCTGGCACTACCACTCTCTGTCTCTCTCTCTCTCTCTCTCTCTCTCTCTCTCCCTCTCTCTCTCTCTCTCTGTGTACCACTCCCTCTCTCTCTCTGCCACTACCACTCTCTCTCTCTCTGTCACTACCACTCTCTCTCTCTCTCTCTCACACTCTTCTTTCTCTTTTGACCTCTCTCTCTCTCCCGCCATTCCGCTGTTGCTCTCTTACTTCCTCCTTCACCTATGGCTATCGGACACTACCTCTCTCTTTCTCCCTCTCTGTCTCTCCCTCGATTGCACCATCTCTATCATACTCTTCCCAATCCTCTCAATGTATGCCTCTCTCTCCCTCCATTGTGCTGTTGTTGCTACAGTATCTTGCTCCGACTCTCTTCCTCCCTCACCTCTCTGACACTACCTCTCTCTCTCTCTCTCCCTCTCTCTCTCTCTCTCTCTCTCCCTGTCTACATGATGTCGGAGACTAGCGCATGAACTCCAATTCAATGGGAGTGTCATGCCTCTCCTCCTCTTTGATCAGATGTGGCTATTGTCTGCGCTCCGAGACACAGTCTGGAATTGCCTCCTGATATGCCCCCAGTCCTCTGGTAAAGTGAGATGTGAGCCCCTTCTGTGCTCTCTCCAACACAGGGGGCTTTTGTGTATGTGTGTGTGAATGTGTGTGTGTGTGTGTGTGCGTGTGTGTGTGTGTGTGTGTGTGTGTGTGTGTGTGTGTGTGTGTGTGTGTGTGTGTACGTGCGCGCGCACGTGTGCAGTGAGCAAAGGAGATGGGAGAGAGAGCACATTGGCATGGTTTGCTAGCCTGCACACTAATGCAGATGGAGGCCCTATAATAGCCTAGGTTCATTCAGTCATTCTCCCACAGATTTCAGCGGGCACATTCTATATGGTGGAAGGAGGGGGGAAAAAGGGGGGAAAACCTCTATAGATCTCCAGGCTTGATTAGGGCTCTCTCTCTCTCTCTCTCTCTCTCTCTATTCGCGGGGACAAAGAACGGCCATATCTAATTTCCCATACGGCACAAGCATCGCTATTTAACGCCGTCACAGAACACCCACGCCATCTCATAGCGCGGCCAATTAAATTAATGAATGGATCGTTTTGATCGGCGGCCGGTAGAATTTCCACCACTTCGACTCTTGTCAACAAAAGCCTAATTATTTTTTTCTCATCGTAACTTGCCAGCGAACGGGACGCCGCCACCGCCGCTGAAGCAGTGACAATTCTCTCTCATTACGTTTGTTGTGCTATGTTGTGTTTTTTTCTTCCAAGCACTGGAAAATGTCATCTTTTTTTATTATTATTTAAGGGGGGGAAAGGATTGCAAAAAATAGATTGCATCTGATTAGAGGAAGGAAGGGAATGGGGAGAGAGAGAGATTGAGAGAGAGAGAGAGAGAGAGAGAGAGAGAGAGAGAGAGAGAGAGAGAGAGAGAGAGAGAGAGAGAGAGATTGGAGTGATTTAAATGAGTGCTTGGATATGCCTGGGGTTTAAGATCCCTAAGAAATACAGCCAAAATGAAAGAGGCAGCAGAGCACAGAGGGACGGCTCTCGTCCAAAACACTATTATTTCCCAGCAGTCACATCCAACCGAAGCGCATTTCCAGAAAAAGAAGAAGAAAAAAATACTTTCACAACTATCAACACCCGCAGAATGTAACAAGAAGATGATCTACAGTACTGTACTGTGTGCATCATATATTGATATTGAAAAATGCTATATAAAATATGACTAGGTAATTAAGTGGAATTTCCAAAATGCCACGCACGGCGTGTGTTATGAACAAGTGTCATTATTCTCAAATTGAAATCAGTACAATACGCTGTCCTCCCAGCGTGACGAGCATAATGTTTATGCAGCAATATAGTGAGATTGATCGACTTTATTTGAGTCATTTTATATCCCACAGGAAAGCTTGTCGATGTAATTTAAGGGCTGATAAATACGTTTAGCGCCATGAAACCAAGGCAAATGTCTCCGCGAAAGGTATTCCGCTTGTTTAAGTATCACAATAGGGCATAAAGGATTAAGGAAGATTTTCTGAAAACCTTTATGAGCACAGAAGGTTGTGTTTGACGTAATGGGGTTAAGACAACGGGATGCAACAAAGCATCTTCGAAGCATATGCCCACATGAACTCGCCCCGACAAGCACTCGGGACAGACAGTCAAAATTCCAGCATAATTGGGGGGTTCCTTTGCCTTTCCGACATGCTGCCACTCCGAACGTTAACTTCCATCATTCGGACTGGCGGTCGTTCACCTTAGAAGCCGCAATGCCGACCTTAGGTTTAGGCGTGGGGGTGGGAGAGGTTAGGTTTTGGGTTAGGGTCTGGGGGAGGTTAGGTTTAGGCATAGGGGGAGGTTAGGTTTGGCGTGGGGGTTGGGAGAGGTTAGTGAAAAACGGGGAATATAGACCCCCTTTCGGAGTGCCGATATTTCGGAGTGGCAGAACGTCGGAGTGGCAGCACGTCGGAGTGGCAGCATGTAACCCATAATTGGGTGCCGCATCTATGTGCCGACAGGCCGCAGTGCCGACAGGCCACAATGCCGATAGCCCACAAGCAGAACCAGCTGAGCGAGGCGGCGTGCTGCGTGACGGTGTGGACCGGCTGGAGCTAAGCTCTCCCAGTCCCCACGCCTAAACCTAACCTCCCCCAGACCATAACCCTGACCCTAACCTCTCCCACCCCCACGCCTAAACCTAAGGTCGGCATTGCGGGTGGTCGGCATAGCGGGGGGACCCCCATAATTGCCCACCTGAAATACAATAGGCCACGAGGGTCACCAAGCTAGAGAATGGAAATGTTCTCTCAGCACAACATGGGAAACCAAACATCTGCGTCTAGAACCCAAGCTGGACTCAACATGCTCATGCTGGTTTGAGCCGAATGTATGAGAACATTGTCTCCAAAAGCCACCAACTAATACAAAGTTAGCTCAAATTAAGCCTGTAATAAAGGATGATTGAATGTAGCTTTGCGTGGTATTTCGGACTCTATTTTAGTTCATAATGTTATCCCGAAGGTCATATTTGGACTAAGTTTTTGAATGGATCATTGTATTCTCATCCCAATTATCCCTATGCATAAATTAATAAAACACAGCAATTTACCATGGAAACACATTTCATGCAGACTGAAAAAGCCAGAGTAAACAGGCTCTGCTGTTTACTGTTTGTAGGAATGCTAATCATATTCACATTTCCTAAAAAATCAACTCTCAAACTTCATACTTATTCCAAACAACCTACAAATATCAATATGTATGCAACCAACGTTGGTACTGAAGGATTTCGACGATTACAGAGTGTGACATTATCACTGATACTGGAGAATGCTTTACTTTAAGGCGAAAATGGCATATCTCCATGCATTTGCTGTGTTGAATATTGAGTGGGGATGCACGTCTGCACATAGCGCTTAAAATAAATGCATGCATGAACTAGAGGGCACTCAGTATAGAGTGCATCCCTTTGCCAACCTTAATACAAAGTTTTGTGGTGTTACGTGAATCAGTTTTGTGCCGCCTGATTGACACGCCCATTACCATGCCCCCTTTTGGCCAGTGGCCGTTAATCAGTTCTAAGTTTGTCCTACTTTTCTACAAAGTTTGGTGCAAATCCATCCATAACTTTTTGAGATATCCTGCTGACAACAAACGGGGGTGAAAATCTGAAATCCTGGCTGACTCCGTGGGCGGAGGTCACATGCAGAATGGACATTTGTACAACTAGACACTTTAGAAGAGTGCATCAACGCCCCACAGTCATGTACAGTACTGGAAAAAAAGTAAACTACTGTTCAGCTTGTTCTCATGATAACATGTTATTTTGACTCTGATCTCTGCCCATGTGGAATTGATACATTTCTGTGCTCAATGAATGCATATTCAACACACAGCATTATTAATCTATAAACATTTTCCCACCAGTATCCATGCATACCCGACACCAACATTTTCTTTGGGGAAATATGGCAAATCTATGACATCTCGATTATTATTTATTCATTTAGGCTAAGACGGATGCAGCTAGGAGGAGGGTTTTTCATTGTATTGTGACAAAGGAGGCTATAACTGATCAAAGGAGAGGAGGAGTCCAGCTACACACACATAATGGATACCAACCATTCAGACACAATATTATGTTGGCTCCTGTTAGCATACTTAGCCTATGCAGTTAATGACATGCACTGTTACTATCAGAGACTGCCTACATTACATTTGTAGCAGTAAGATCTGCCCAGGGGAGGATGCCCCCGGACCCCCCTAGGGGGTCTGAGGTCCCTCTCACCTGCGCCCCACCAGCATTTTTTCGATCACCAGCCGCCACTGGACTATACAGATATGGACTAACTCTTTTTTTTTTTTTTGCAGCCAGAAGCAGCTAGTGCGAGACCAGGGGTTCCCCACAGAGCCGCCTGCTTCTCTTACGTGATCGACAAGCTGCACAATCACTGACAGGCGATCTGTCAATCACGCCCCAACTTTATCATTCCTCTTACTCGAAAATGCACCATAATCTAATCAATGAACATCCTGCTATTGAGTTGAAACCAGCGATTGAGACCATAAAACTTGAGAGAAAGTGTTGACTGAGGTAATAAATCAAGGCCATTTCCCCATTGACTTCCATAATCGGACTTACTGTATTTTTGCAGCCAGTAGAGTCGCCCCCTGCTGGCTATTAGAAAAAATGCAGGTTTAAGGCACTTCTGCATTGGCTTCATTTTTCGGGCACAGAGGTTGCCCCTTGGTTACTAAACTATACAGGGTGGGCAGGGTCCCCACCGATTGCTCTCTTCTATAATATGACTTACTCAGGCCAATGCCCAAAATACAGTAAGACTTTAATTGCCAGCTGAAATGGTTTTTCCCTGTCCAAATTTGTGAGTACAATTCTTATTAAAGACATCTACTTGCCTGGATGAACGAACCCCACCCAGCCGAGAGTAACCACCCACCATGTTTGCCACAGCTGACATATTTGACAGTTTCCACAAAAAAATGACAACAGTAACTGCATTTTTATGCAAAATCTGCAATCCATTAATTACAATGGATTCATAAATTTGCCATGGGAGTGATCAGCCAGTCAGTTTATGTTGCCCTGTTGTGAGCAGTGGCGCAGATGACAGGCAATGTCGCTTTGTAAAGCAATTTGCTGCAGTATAGGAATATATATTTATTTCAGGTATAGTTAATTCCGCTTGATTGAAACGCTAGAGGTGTGTTTCCAGATCACATTCACAGTATACAAATGATCAAAATAGCAACCAAATAACAAAAATGTACAAATGAAACATGGCAACACTGATTTTTCTGACGGTTTCTCTTTTGCTACATTATCTCCACCTACAAGCATTGTTGTCTATAATAGCATCTCTTGTGTTACCTGAAGTGAGAGCATGCAGTCTACCTCATGTCTCTTGCTGTTACCTGACTGGGGCAAAACAAGAGATACTGGACAATTATGAATAGATAAGGAGTGCTTGATCAACCCCTCCCCCCCCCTGGTATATTTAGAATCAGAAGAACCAATAACATTTCCCTCGGGAAAACAAGCTTAAAAATGATGATGATGATGATGATGATGATGATGATGATAATAATAATAATAAATTAATAATAAAAATAAATGTTTCATTTTGTGTTTGTCAGACTACGGGGCAGAACCAGGGCTAGGTGGAGAGATCTCCACACTGGCCTGGGAACGCCTCGGGATTCCCCGGTTAGAGCTGGTAATGTGGCCAAGGAAAGGAAAATTTGGGGTTCCCTGCTGGAACCGCTACCTCTGCGACCCGATCCCAGATAAGCGGTTGAAGATGATGATGATGATGATTATGATGATGATTATGATTCTAAATATAGCTGAATTACTTGGTTTGACAAAGTTTTTTTTTTTTTTTTTTTTACAAAATGTCAATGACGGAAAAAAAAAATCTATGACGGAAAATCCCTTGGTGTGTATGCCGAACCCGGAAGAGGGCGTTACTTTGGCACCCTATTAATCACGTGGCCATAACATGAATTAAATACTAAATACTAGAAATCCCTACTCGTCCAAGTCTGAATCCTACTAGTGTGCGTCAAGTCTTGTAGGAAAGATTCACCAGTCTCCCTCTTCCAGGTAGAAAAGATTGGGAATACGTTTGTAACTTGGAATTGGTCAGAACTGGAACAAGAGCCTGGCATCGATTTAGAACAATTTATCACAAGACTACATGCCTTTCTTTAAGAAGGCTGGGATTGGAAGGTAATTAAAAGTTGCTGTACTAGGCAAGATGTAAAACCCCTTTGTAACAGCCTAAATTGCTATCTGGGCATTATAGGTCAGAGAAAGCCGGACGCATCATCGATCGTTGAACTTGGTGCCAACTTTTTTTTTTTTTTTTTTTTTTTACTATCCGCACCCCTACCAGCCATGAAGAAGAATACATTTAGGTCAGAGGAGGGCACACTTTACCCATGTTACATTACATAATTTCTCGGTAATGAAGTACTTCAAAGAGTTACAGTGTCTCTCGTTGCCACTTGAGTCAGCCACAGTACAATGTAGCCTACAGTACAGTTTTAAATCTATGTCAAACCAAATTAGTTCAGGTGCAGTATAGGAATGAATGAATGAATGAATGAATGAATGAATGAATGAATGAATATTTTATTTTCGTGTCAGGACAATTACCGTAAATTCCGGACTATAAGGCGCACCGGTCTATAAGCCGCACCTTCAAAGGTGACTATTTTTTTCTTATATAAGCCGCACCGGACTATAAGCCGCGGGTGTTTTAATGGTATTTTTTGTTTTTTTTACAGTGCACACAGTGTCCGCGGTGTGGTGAAAAGAGGGCAAGAGAGGAAATTAAAACAGAAGTGGATTTATAGTTAGAAAGAGTGCTAAAGAAGAGAGAATTCCGTTTTTTATTTTTTTATTTTAGTTACTCACAGTACTATTGACCAGTCCAACTCAAAAGATATTCGGCAGTTTCACTTTGAGCTCTTGTTCCGCCGCTGTCCATCAATGGTTATGACGAGTCTCGCTGGGTACAGTACGCCAAAGCGATATCCATTGACTTTAACCTTTTCGATGATGCTGTTGTATGTTGCGCGTTTCTGTTGCACCAACGCGGAGAGGTCCTGCCGGACGAAAAAGCGCGTACCCTCCCAGGTGAGGGGCTTCTTCCCCGCAGCCTGGAGGATGAGTTGACGGTCGGGCCAGCGGAGTAGGCAGATGAAGATGGCCCTCGGTGGCAGGCCGGGGTCTGGACGTGGCCGAGGCGCCCGGTGTGCCCTGTCCACCTCTGGTGGTTTCTCGCCTTCCTTCAGGTCCAGGATGTAACACAGGATTTTGCCACGAAAGCGTCCATGTCACCAATCTCAGCTCCCTCTTTTACATTGATCAGGCGAATGTTATTTCTTTTACTCCTGCTGATTAAGTCATCAACCTGCGTGTGCAGCGTTTCGATGTTTTTGCATTTTATCCACTTTCGGACTCACTGTGTTGTTTTTGTCCTCCAGTGCGCTGATGCGCTTTTCCGCATTAGAAACTCTTCACGGTTGCATTATTTTCTTTAGTGAGTGAGTGGATGGACTTCTGCACGTTTTCAAACTTGTTTTCAAGCTGCTCAAACCTCTGAGCGATGTCGGACTTAATCGATAGTGTTTCACGGAGTAAAAGTTTAGCCCAAGCCGTGTATCTCCAGCCTCCAGCAGGTGAGTCATTTCCTCATTCATGGCGGTGATTGCTTCGTATTTTTCTTTCTGCTTACCTGTGTTGTGTTATGTTATGTTATGTTATGTTGTTAAAAGAGGGCAAGAGAGGAAATTAAAACAGAAGTGGATTTATAGTTAGAAAGAGTGCTAAAAAAGAGAGATTTTTTTTTTTTTTTTGGAAAAAATCCATAGATAAGCCGCACCGTTATATAAGCCGCAGGGGCCAAAAAAGGCCAAAAAACGGGAAAAAAGCCGCGGCTTATAGTCCGGAATTTACGGTACATGACCCATCCCACATGGGATTATCAGACACATCAACATTCAATATTTAACAAAACATAACATTCTGGTATGTTACCCAACCAGAAGCTTTCAGTGCAGCCCAAATTAGAGAGTATATATACATGCAGACATAATATGCCTATACATATACATACTGTACATATACATTCATACATACCTGCACTGAATACGAAAATAAAACGAAAAAATAAATAAAAAATAAACTCTACTTTATCAGTTATACATTACATTACATAGGACTGCATAGTCTCTTTCTCTCATCCCTTTGGTATACTTTGAAATAAAGGGTTCACAGACCTGCCTGGTTGGTGAATATGGTGCAGTTTTCTGATGTCTGGGTACATTTGAAACAGATAGCACTCCTTGCCATCTGGGATGTGTTCGTGGATGAACTCAAGCAGGTGCAGAAGAGCAACAGATACAATGGGAATAAAAGAAACATAACATTTATATATGTCTGCATGATCAAATATAATAGAGTTCAGTTTGATATACTACACTACACAATGCAATACTATTAGGCCCCTGTATGGCACTGGAATACAATGAGAATACATGTTCTATGTGACTTGTGTGTAACCCGTCCAATGTGAATCCTGCGCACATTAGCAAGTCCAATCGTCCCAGTGTTTGGTACTGTTACCTGTGGCTATGTTGATAGATTCACCAGATTTCCACTTCAATGCCCAAGTTCTTGCAGGGATCGTAGTTCGAAAGCAAAAAAAAACATTATATTAAACAATCTGCGGCTGTACAGCTGACATACGGTGTATGACGACACCAAATGCAGTTTCTCGGACACGCGGTCAACCTTGTGACTTGCACCGTTACCTGTGGCTATGCCGAAATAGATTCAGCAGACATGCGCTTTGCTGCATTACCCCCTGCAGGCATCAAGGGTAACAAAAAGCCCACATTATGCTGCCTATATAAGGGCACCCCATGTGGTCTCTGTAGCCACTGAGTCGTCCTCATACTTGTGCCTACGAGGCTGTGTTGACATAGATTGAACAGGGCTTCTCTTATATGCGTGAAGCCCATGTGATGGGGGTTAAAAGTGGCATATTGTGTATAAT
Organism: Poromitra crassiceps; assembly: GCF_964638095.1. NCBI lineage: Eukaryota > Metazoa > Chordata > Actinopteri > Beryciformes > Melamphaidae > Poromitra > Poromitra crassiceps. The sequence continues at coordinate 19,602,754 of NC_139625.1, read as the reverse complement.
AACGCTCCTTGGCGTCCCTGCAGGCCACTTGGATGCGTTCAGGTCGGGATCGTCTACCGGCGGGGTCGTAACTGGTCACGTAGAACACCTGCCGCTGGGTGGGCTTAGTCTGTCCAGGTGTAAAGCAGGTGACCTATGACCTCTCTGGGCCCCGCTCTCACCCCCAGGGCTTCAGGATGCGCATGACATATGACAAAAAAAGAAAAAAGAAAGGGGGGGGGGGGGGGGGACTTAGTGGAACAGCGGCTCTGCCTGAAACCCCATAAGCAGAAATATCTCCCTTGGCCAGGGAGGCAAGAGGGAGATATTCCCTCTTTTGCTGACTGGTAAATCTTTGGTTTCGCGAGTGGATGACCTGGGGTGAAATCCCGTCTCTTGCATAAGCAGATCTTTCAAAGGGGATTTCTTTTTTCTGCAGAAGTGCTTCAAAGTACAGTCATTTGCTCAATGATCAGAGTAGGAGCACCAATCTATAAGATCACCAGTCAGGGTCTGGTTCAGTTGGTTCTTTATTGTCTGAAAGACAGAACATACGTTGTGGGTCTTCTTACATTGACGTGTTTGATGATGTGGGTCACTGCAAGGACAAAAAATGAAAGGCGGATGTGGCTTGAGAAAATTTAAAGGGATACGCCAACTTTTTGGGAGTTTCACCCATTTGCCATATCGTCCATACATGACCAAGATACACAATACCTTTCCCGTCACTCTCAGCCTTTCAAAGTCGCCCAAAAAAGTTTTGACACCTCTGCTTTAAGATGTTTATGCCTGGCAACAAAATCTCAATGGTGATAAAAGATGCATTAGATTTTGTCTGAGAGGCAACCGGCCACGTTTGGATAAACATGTAAATACACCAAAAAAGGGACTGAATAATGATCTCCCAAAGCGTTTATCTAACCCACTTTTGATGTATTCAGTCAAATTGCTTTTAAGCAGAGTATAATCCTGCCTGATTTCACTTAAAGGGGCATGTGAATTTTGTTATTAATCTTCATTGCAGACACTTGGCACATTGGGGGAGAAAGGTTCACGCATTTGTACCTCACTTTACCTGAAAACGGCTTGTTAACATTGTTAAAATTCCTCAGAGAAATAAAAGGGCATGGTTAGCCGCAAGCTCACAGCTATCTGCACCTTATGGCTTCAGTGAGGAATGTTAATATGCAATTTCGAGGCATGTCTAAGCAGATTCATTTTCTGCTCATTTTGCCAGGTGTAAAGGTGGTCAATGTCATGTTGTGGCCCTGTCTAAATTCTCTGATTGGCATTTTACGATTAAATCCTATAAGACTGAATAATCATGCAAGCCAAACTCATTAAAAAGAAAATAAATAAATAAAAAAGGCAGTTTGGAGAGAGTGCACGCAGTGCCAGCAGAATAAAATGCTGTTATAAAAGGGATTTTCCTGGCCACACTCAACGGTAGCTTATGATTAATCATGTATCACACACATTTCTCACATAGAAATTGTATCCAAATTGCACTGTGACCTTCACAATTTTATTGTTGTTTATTATTTTGCTTTGCAATACATTTTTCTTAATCTTTTTTTTTTATGTCTATGCTATTTTCTATTCATATGCACGTTGTATTTCCTCTGTGTATGAAATGTGCTATACAAATAAACCTTGTCTTGTAATAACAAAATAACTGGTTTTGATAGTGTCATGCCTTGGGGCATCCTTCTATTTCATGGCTCCACTGGCTGTTAAATTGCAATCATTACACAGAGACCAAGCTTACCTAACTTGTACTGACATGACATGACTTCTTGGTACAGGATGTTTTTGGTTAGAAATTGTAGTGCACTTGTAGCGTGTTGTCTGCACCTTAGAGGAAAACTCCACCCTGTTATTAATTTGTGCTGCTCATTCCAGAGGTTATTTTGTTATGAAATGTTGTGGTGAACCCACATTACCTCAACCTGCCCTGCCTGCTTCGAGTTCAGTTAGTCAATTCCCACGACTTACAACAACACCTGGAGAGGTGGGTGCAGGTAAACATGTGGGTGGAAAGTGCAGTTGTGATTGTGCAATAACTTCCCCCTTCCCCCCCAGCTGAGAGAAAGTGAGAGTGGAGAAATAATTGAAAACTAACTCAGTGCTAGCTTCAAGTTGTGTTGTGAAGCTCACCTACTTAACAGTTTAAACTTAAAGTATCAAACTCAAGGACTAGATCAATTATACAACGAGAAACCCAAAAATTCCAATATGTGGGCTAAACTGATGATGATGAGAACATCACACAAAAAGAAAAATCAGTCTCGGAGGAGGTAAATAGCCCAAAAAGGAGCAGTTATTTTCTAAGGATACGCCCCAGACAGCGCCATCTACTGACCAGTACCGGTAATTGCTTTAACATCCTGAATGAATGTGGTCACTCTGCTTCTTCTATGATGGATTTCTCCCTGTGTGGTTGTTGAACATAGGTGCAAAATTTGTTCTAAAGAAGCCTTTCCTCTTTGATTCTAAGAGACTGCCTTCCGTTTACCATTGTTTTACATAGCTGAACATATTCTACTTTTAAGAAATGTCAATATGACTCAGTTTTAAAGCCTGAGTGAAGATACTGATATTATAACTAAAAACCATGTCAAGCTAGCTTGTCGGGAAGGGGGGTAATAATGCTCCAAATTTAGGCAAAATTTTGTTAAGGGAAAAACTTGCATGGCCATTTTCAAAGGGGTTCCTTGAACTCTCACCTCAACATATCAGAATGAGAATGGGTTATATGGGTACCCACAAGTCTCCCCTTTAAAGACATGGCAACCTTAATCCCAGTGGTGTAGTGCAGAGTATATGCGGCTATATGGCGTATACCCACTTATTTTTCAGATGGCTTTGCATATACCCACTTCTACCAGCAGATTCCACCAGGAAGCATTGTGTGGCTGCAGGGCGGCTGCCGGAGCTGGTCGCAGCCTGTCCATTCAACACCTGTGTCCGCACCAGACGGGCCATAGTCTAGTCGTATAACGGTCTCATTATGCTTTCCGCATCAGCGAGGAACGCGAGTGTCCGCACGGAAAAGTGACGTCAAATCAGCAGACACGCCCCTCTGCAAGGCTCCGTGCGGACGGTTTTCGAGCGGCCATGCGCACGCCGAAATTACGCGGACGCGGACGGGCGGACAAAGTGGAGTTTTCAAGACTCGCGCTCAATTCCGCCTGCAGAAACCCACACAGAGTATACAAGCTCCACACGTTTCCTCGTCGGATTCCGTGTCTCTCATTTCCGTGCGGCCGGCCAAAGCGTCAAGCATAATCCAGGCTTTAAGCCTGGATTATGCTTGACGCTTTGAAAACTCCACTTTGTCCGCCCGTCCGCGTCCGCGTAGTTACAAATTTCGGCGTGTGCACGGCCGCTCGAAAACCATCCGCACGGAGCCTTGCGGAGGGGCGTGTCTGCTGATTTGACATCACTTTTCCGCGCGGACACTCGCGTTCCTCGCTGATGCAGAAAGCATAATGAGACCTTTAGGGGCTAGCCGCGGTCCTGAAGCGTCCCCGAAGCGGCTCTCCCCTCTGCTCCGCTAATAATACGTGCCGACAGTCTATTGTTTGACGCTTCCCGCTTCGAGTTACGTCAAGCAGCACAGAGCAGATTTGAGCTGGGCAGGAATTCACGACCGAGGAACAAAATAAAACATCCCGTCATTTGTCAAAATGAAACCTGTCACTGTATGTCATGGGACAAACAGTCACACATTCTCTCAGCACCCCCAACTCTGACTGACGCTCAGCGTCCCTTTTAGGATGGATTTTTAGCTCACTCATGGTTAGCCTACTGCCCCTAGTGGCCCTTAGCAGGGATAACACAAAGGATCCTGGGTGCTTGGTGTGTCGTCGTTCCTTTAAGAACAGGTAGGTGCATTAGCACAATTTGCTTGGCTCAGATAAAGAGTGCAACAGTGATAATTGGATTAGCCTATCAGCCATTCATCAATAAGGTGTATTTTATTTTCCTGATGCTTCGCCAACAGCCGATACATCATAACACCGAAGCCAACCACATCCCTCTGTCAAATGTATTATTTTAATCTCATGAAACATCACCTTTAGCAGGACGTAATTGCTATCATAGAAATTTATATTGCCATTATTTGTCAGGCCTTTAGGGCATTCATAATTTTGCTGTAATGTTCACTTGCGCAGTTCACCTTGACTGTGATATATTTGGCAGCTGCAGAAATTCCTATTTCCCTGCAACTGTAAAGCTGCAAAATATTATTATATAAATATGATTCTGTATGTTGGATATGATATATGCCTGTAGATTATACATTTGTATTCTGATATTTCCTATTTGTGTCTACATAATAACGTTTTGGATGGTCAACAGTTCTATCATCTGAAATACCTAAGGAAAATGCTGATCATGCATACTGACTGCATCCCCCTCCCCCCCTCATACTTTCTAAAGTGTACTTATATGATTTATGGTATACTTAATACTTAATATGTATGTGTACTACACTTAACATGATTTATGGTAACACCACACTTTCTTGTGATGCTGTTGACATTTTTCTCCCTTAATGCGCAAGACCTGCTCAAAATGTAATAGAAACTCAGCTCTTGTCTTAACACATTCCTTCAAGTTGTATGAATTAAAAAGAGACAAAAAACAACAACATATAAATCATCAACTACAATCTTGGCTATAGAAATCTATAATTGCATATCAGATGATGATCTTCCCCCAAAGCACCTAATGTGCATGGCATTTGGGAATTAACCCCCTCCTATCTGATCTGACATACTTGATACGTTTGTCTTTCTCAGATCAGCCAGTGTGTAGCCTGCATCCATAAAACATCAAATTCATGAGTGCAAACTGAGGTGAGTTGGGGGGATGCAGGTAAATTTCATACATTGATTGCTATACAGCCAATCTTGTTTCCCCTCACTGAAGACAATTAAGCAGCGAGTGCTCTGCTCTCACATTTTCATGCAGATGATGGATTAAAAGTGAAAGATTCTTGTGTGAGAAAAAATAAAGAGTGGCTGTAAATGACTTGTGGGGCTTTGCTGGCTTCTGTTCAGAAGGTGTAATGGCACCTCTGTGTTAGAGGCCTCAGTGTTGTGTTACAGCGTTGCCTTTCAGATGTTGAATTAATTTGAAAAGGAATAGGCGGCAGCAGGGTTTAATGCAGTGCAGATCTAGTAGAGATAAATGGGACCTCTGTGAGAGCCTCGATGTATCTCTGGGCTTTCATTTAAAGTGGTAATCTGGACGAGCCTTGTTGTTTGTTATTACCGCTAGTTTCCACCTTTGTTGCGTTCACTGCTGTAGTATTTCTGCACTGCAATCAAACAGTGTGTCCAGTACCATGACACCTTTTTCTATAGGCTTCTAACACAGCACATACTTACAGTAAGGTTATCTTAACCCTGGACTAACAGTTGGCCCTGGGTTATCTTAACACTTTCTCACAGACATGGGTGCAATTTGGAGGGGTTTGTTGAAATCTTTTTATTCATGAAAATAAAGAACCGCAGCCTATCGGGAGACTATGCAGCCTGGTAGGCTATTTCTTACAGTTTTTACAATAAGATCGGTAAAATGATTATGAACTTAAATAAAAATATTTGTGAAACTTGAACTTGAGCACTGCATTTGCAGAAATATGTTAATCCATTAAAAAAAAATCAAGTAGCGTGATATTTTCACTCTCAGCAATGTGATGTCAAGTTCATGCCTGGTCCTTTCCTCATCCAGACACATAGGAGATGTGATCATAACAAAATAAAATGTTAAATGCTAATTTACCATGCCCTAATTAAATTCCCCATTGCTCCTTTCAGTACTGGGCCAGACGTGCCAAATGTCATTCTTGCAAGTTTAATTCAGCTTTATGTGCAACTTCAATATCGATTTTCTTTATTGCACAACATACTTTAGCCCTATTCTCCCACAGGCCTTCGGCGCTAAAACGGGCCTTAACCGCAAAAAAACGTGCCTTGCGCCTGTTTTGGGACGATATCAATATGGCTTTACGCTGCCAAATGCGCTTTAGGCCGAATGGGCGTGGCGCAGTCCCAGAATGGGCGAGACTAGGCGTGTCGGCGCTAAATACCGGCCTACTGATATCTTCCGACCTGGCGTACATTTAGCGCTTTTGAAAAGCAGGCCTATTCAGTGCGCGGAGCGCTCCCCTCTGGCTCTCTCCCTCCCCTCTGGCTCTCTCCTCTGTCACCCTTCTCTGTGTCACTCTCTCCCTCTCTCCTCAGTCCCCAGCATGCAATTGGGTACTCCATTTCGCTACTAAATACAGTAGCAACCAAATGAGGCGAAATAGATATAAAAGGTCGATCTAAAATAATGTGTAATGGTAACACAGCCTGCAATTGTAGAACATTTCAATATTGGACCAAATAAAACATCGAAATTAAAACACCACCCTAAGTGAAACATATATGTCCTCCTGGGCCTATATATATCCCTTGTCGATTTAACGTGATTTAGATAAGTGACAGCGGAACGCGCTTCCTACTGTCATCTGCTATACTGTGATGTCCGCTCCAATAACTTGGCCCTACTTCACATTTAGTTTTACAATAAAAACACATTTATGTTATTTACATAATGTAGGGTATATTTATGTGCATCATCCTTCCTGCAGCAGGCGAGAGAAAATGATATCTTTCTGGACAAACTTTCACCAATCTAATAGGCTATATTTTTCTAGCTGATGCATTTAGAACATTCTTTTCACTTTGATCTTGCTATAGTGTAGCGTATTTACATGCTTGCAGTATTTAAACTGCAGTTAGATTGGTTTGAGAAGCATAATAATATGGAATAATAGCCTATATGGAGACAGACAGACTGGATGAAGGGAGGGGGGGGGGGGGGCAGAGCGCTTGGCTTCTGTCTGGTTTTGCTGGACGAGTGGAATTGGAGCTTAAAAGGCAAGCGTGCGATTCGTTTATTGCACTCATCCAATGAGCATGACGGTGCATAATTTTACGCTTAAAAGGCGTGGTTGTAATGCTTTAGGCTGCGTCTAGCGCCAAGACCAAGATATCAAGTGCGCTGGTCCACGCCCACTGCGCCAGGCGCTCGGCGTAGAAACTAGGCCGATGCAACGATAGGGGCCATAGACATAAAAAATTGGTGAAAAGGGCCTTTCTGTGTGGAGTTTGCCTGTTGTCTCCGTGCTCCCCTGGGGTTTCCTCCATTATACAGTAACATCAAAATGGAATATGGAGTTTTGGCTCAAACATCCACTTGGACTCAAGGATGAACTGGTTAGATTATGGTGGAAAAAAAGCCAAAGTTCAAGTCATGTTCATGTCCATCCGTTCCATCAAGGAAGTGGGGCGGGGCTAGGTCAAATGGGCCCTAGCTAGGGATAGGAAGGTCGTGGAGAGTCAGGATTCGAGGGGTGGGTAGGGGTTGTGGGTAGTGGGAGGGGGCATGGAGAGGGAAAGGGGCAGAGCTAGGGAAAATGGGCCGTAGCTAGGTAAAGGAAGGTCGTAGAAAGTCAGGATTCGAGGGGTGTGTAGGGGGGTGGCTATAGGTGGTGTGGGAGGTGGGAAGGGGCATCGTGGGAGAAAGGGCCAGGGCTAGGAAAAAGGAGCCAAAGCTAGCGATAGGAAGATCGTAGAGGGTCTGAGTTCGTGGGGTGGCTAGAGAGAATGGCTTGGGTGGTGGTAGGGGGTGTGGGGGTCACAGAAGAGGGCGGGGCTGGAGAAAAGGGGCTGTAGCTAGGGATACGAAGGTCATAGAGAGTCGGGATTCGAGGGGTGGGATGGGAGGGGGCATGATCAGTAAGGGGGTGGGGTTAGGGAAAATGGGACGTAGCTGGGATAGGAAGGTTGTAGAGTCAGGGATCAAGGGGTGAGTAGAGGGAGTGGATAGAGACACTGGGGAGCGCGTCTTCATTCAGAAACCATGCCCAAAACGGGGAAAAACACAAACTCCCGTCCAATCCTGGCGTTCTCCTATGTCGCGTGCATAGTCGGGTGTTGTACAAAAAGATTGTATATACGGAAGATGAACACTCACACAACATCCACATTTTTCTTCTCGCCAATTCTCAATGGCTTCCTTGTTTTCCTCGGGAGTACAAAAAAACTTTAACTAGCGATTTTTTACATTTGTCTGCGCAGCCCACCACACAACAGCTTTTAGCTATATGTTTAATTCAAGGAAAATGACGCTGGTGTGTGGAAATGAACAGAGCTTTTCCCCCGTGATGGGTGTGGCCTATTTCATGCAGTGTCTCTATAGGGGATTCTGGTTGGTGTGAAGGACCGTGGTGAGGGAAGGTGTGTGACTAGGGGAAAGGGGCCATATAGGGATAGGAAGGTCATAGAGAGTGGTTGGGGGGTGTGGGTGGAAAAGGATTAGCCGTGTTGTTGCCTAAAGTGCCATAAGGCTGATTGGCCACACATTGCACTGTGGGCTTCAGGGTATTGAATATGAGTATGGTATAGGTATGAGGACAGACATGGTGTACTGTAGCCTGCTGACTTGTTGACAGATGCATAGAACTGCGATGCGGTATTTCTAGTATTATTTTAAAAGTATTTTTATAATAATATTTAATTTATATAGGCTAGCACTTTTCAGGATATGCAAAGACACTTTAAAAAAAATAACCACATACTGTAAAGACATACAACAGACAGGCGAGTATTGATGAGTGATTTCAACATGGACTGACATGTGTTTGAGGAGAGAGTTCCAGAGGGAGAGGGCAGCATATGGAGAAGGCTCTGTCGCCCCAGGTCCGGTGCTTGGTCCTGAGCGGTGGAGACAGGAGGTTGGCGTCAGAGGAGCAGAGGCTGCGGGAAGGGGTATGGTGGTGGAGCAGCAACCAGGGGGGGGGGGGGGGGGGGGGACTGAAGAGAAGGACTTTACATTTTGGATTTGTTGTGGGACAGGGAGCCAATGGAGATTCTGGGGACAGGGGTGATGTGGTCGCGGCAGTGGGCGAGCAGATGAGCAGCAGAGTTCTGGATGTACTGGTGCTTAATTAGGACTTTGGATGATGTGCCGTATAGAGAATGTTGTTGCTGTTTAGTGAAACCAGAACACTGTTATCACTACTTCTCTAATGAGCAAATTAAATCAGTTCTTTGTGGAGTATTGTTGTTAGCAGGTGGGATGAGGATAGTGCAGCTCAGTTTGGCATTATGTAGGTCAATGTGGTTCACCATTATTTATTTCCCCCTCAGCCTCTGTTCTTACACGACAGTTTATACATGAATTAAATCGGCCCAGATTGGCCTTTGCAGGGAGAAAGTAGAGGTTTATATATATATATATATATATATATATATATATATATATATATATATATATATATATATATATATATATATATATATATATATATATATATATATATATATATATATATACATGTATATATATATATATATATATATATATACAGTATATATATACAGTATATATATATATATATATCATGACAGGCCGTGGTATATGCTTATTATACCACACCTTATATATATATATATATATATATATATATATATATATATATATATATATATACAGTATATATATATATATATCAATATATCATGACAGGCCGTGGTATATGCTTATTATACCACACCTAAGGGCCGTAGGCTGCCCTTAGGTGTGGTATAATAAGCATATATCACAGTCTGAAGTGATCTATTGCTTTTATAAAACAGTTACCAAGTATGGCAATATGAAAATTATGATTATTATTTAAATGTCTTAAATCACAGTTTCAAAAATGAAGCGTGAAATGAAAGAGGCGAGCTGTTTGCTATATATATATATATATATATATATATCCTCAAAATAACACCTAAAAAGGTGAAACATTTCTAGATGGTGCAGATGTACTAATTTTTACATCTTTTTTCAAAGCAAGACACATGAAAACGCAATCTAAAGGGTTAGCATACTGTAATCTGTATGCATGTGCCAGCGTGTTTATGTTTAAAAGCCACTCACCTGAAAGCAGAGAGGCACCATGATGTGCAGTGAGGACTACCAGAGAGAGAGAGCGAGAGAGAGAGAGAGAGAGAGAGAGAGAGAGAGAGAGAGAGAGAGAGAGAGAGAGAGAGAGAGAACTTGTAGGAATCAGGCAGCAGCACATCAAAGCACTAGGGAAACTGTCATTGCCTAGAGGCAGCATGAGTAGAGTCTGACTTCACACACATAGTGGCCACCGGCATGTTAACGCACAAAGATGCACGATCATCCACACAAAATTACACACACACACGTGCACACACGCGCACACACACACACACACACACACACACACACACACACACACACACACACACACTGAAAACCTCAGCTATAGGGTCAATTGTAGCAGCAGTGTCTTTATAGCGGGAGTCTTATGCTTGAGTTGTTAGACAAGAGCTATAGGACCTTGAAACTTTTTGAGCAGATGCTACTCACTGTCAAGGTCCATGCAGAAACTCAACAGCACTTTGTTCTTGCGTTCAGAAGTGTGATTTTTCATGTCGGAAAGTAAACTATTTAAAATGAAACTGTTAAAATGTTTATATCATTGTTGGGCAGGATCAACCTGGTGAAAATGATTATAGCACCTAAGATACATTATATTACATATATGCTACCCGTAACACTTCCACACATACTGTTAAAGCAGTACAACACAATAATTGAAAACTTTATATGGATGGGGAAAAAGCCTTTATTTAGCCGCGCTAAACTATATGCTGCCAAAGAAAGAGGGGGCTTATCCCTCTCGAAGATTGACTGGTATCATTGTGCTTTCTCTCTCTCCCAACTATCAAAAATGAACCTCCCACCGGACCAGGCCCCCGCTTGGGTAGGAATTGAAGAAGAATTAACATATCCATCCTCTTTAGAGGCCTTTTTGACCCAATCAGGAAGAGCAATACCGTTTAGGAACCCAGTATTATCTTTTGCCAGGGACTCCTGGAGTGTGTCGCATCACTTTACAAAAGCTAGTCCAAGTCTCACACCCAAAGCTTCTATATGATACAATAAGAAGCTTCTGATAGGCAAGACCTTTCTCTGGGAACATTGGGTCAGGTCAGGAATACATCTCCTAGGGGATGTGTTTGGGAACGAAGAGATGAGGTCCTTTGAGGAGATAAAGATGGAATTTAATCTGAATGATTCAGAATCTTATAGATACTTACAATTAAGGCACTGCATATTGGCAAGTGTAAAGTCTAAAATTAACCAGCAAACAGGGATTCAGGAATTATTTCATATAACATGGCAAAAAAAGGGAGGTGCCTCACTATTTTATGAGCATATCAGGGATGCAGGTAAAAAGAGAGATTTATACGCACATCACGGGAAGGTGCAATAAGGCTGGAGCAAAAAACGCTGCATAAATGAAAGAAGGTAGAGCCTGCACACTTACTCACAATGCCAAAAAAGTTTAATTCAAAAAACAAACGTTTTCGATCCACACTGGATCTTCGTCAGGTCAGCAATGATTGGTGGATGAAGAATGCCCATATATATAGTACACCACAAGCGCAGTCATAGGCTGATGGGCTCTATGCTGATAGGTGGGGGTGACACAATCACCACCTCACAGGGTGGAGCACATCCACACATAATTGATACAATTAACCATGTAAAAAAGCCCAGGGAAATAGATAATAAAGTGAAACAAAGTGGGCTTAAAAGGGAGAACAATATACAAACAACAATATAGGACTATAATGCAAAAAACACCAATTAAAATCTACATTACGCCATGATACATAAAATAAAGGTATATCAGGGATGCACACACACCACCGGTAGAAGGACTAAGAATATGTTGGGAGAAGGATGTTGGGGAAGAGATTTTGATGGGTGACTGGAAGAACCTTGTTGCAACCTGGCATAAATGCTCACGGGAGATACAATCTCAGCTTATTCATTATAAGATTATTAATAGAAGTTACTGGACACCATGTAAACTAGCTAAACTGAAACTAAGGGACAATGATATCTGCTGGAGATGTGGTAAAGAGGTGGGGACCCTAGTGCACCTATTGTATTATTGTGAGAAGACAGTACGCATGTGGGATGATGTTCTTGATTTCTTGAATAGGATGATGAAGCTACCACTGGTTAAAACCCCAGCGCTGTGTCTGTTGGGATTGCTACCAGCTAACATCAGAGTGACTAAGCGTATGAGATTATGGCTGCAATTGGCCGTGACAACTGGTTGTAGAGTCACTCTGAGACACTGGAAGTCCTCAGTGCCGTCTACCTATAAAGAATGGATGGAAATAATGTGTCAAATGGCATCATATGAACGAGTCACATATAGAGTGGCGGGTAGAGAGGATTTATTTGAAGAGGTCTGGGGCCAATTCCTCACTGAAATCAAAGGATCTAATACTGAACCTGTAAGAACATAATCTGAATGTGAACATATTGGCTATGTGTTATGTCTTTTTTGTATTTTTTTTGTTTGTTTTTGTTTTGTGTGTATGTCTCTATTGTTTCGGTATCAGCGTGGGATTTTGTAAGGTTATGTGTGTTTGTTATTGAAGTTGTGTACTTTAATTTGCATGAGGGGAGGGGGGAGAAAAAAAAAGAAAAGAAAAAGTGTACAGTTATGTTGTGAATTGATTTTGTATTACCAGTATTGATATATAACTGTCAAAACATCAATAAAAAAAATAAAATAAAAAAATAAAATTAAACTGTTTTTGTCTAGTTTATTTGTTTAATGCTGCAAAATTCTGTTAGAACTATTGGTAGTCTAAATGTCAGTAATTGCTTTGTGTACCATGTTGGCTTAGCTGTTCTGTTCTCCTAGCTTAAATACAGGGAAAGACAGGAGGGCCGAAAGTAACACAGCTTTATATAAGCATGTCTTTGGTGTTTTGCTGGCTTGATCTGCCTGGGATGAAGACAGACTGAGTGATGACAGCCTGCAGGCTCTCTGGCATGATATGATACACACAGTCTTGTAACCTTAACCCAGTAAACTCAGGTCCCCATATATCAGCAAAATGACAGTGGATATTTGTACATATTCTGAAAAGAAGGTAGTGTAGTGTAGACGATGGTGTAGACTAGACATTACAAGCAAAACATGATAAGAAATCGATAATTCAAAACATTTGTTGGTGCAGGGCATTGCATGGATGATAAAATATTGATTAACCGGTAATTAACCTTGCATAACCGGTAGTTATGCAAGGTTGCATTTTATATATTTGTAACAGATAATGTGATACATTGGATGACATAATCTCAATGTGTTTGGATGATCAATAGGTGAACTAACAATAGGTACTGTATATGCCATAAAAAAAGTGTTAGATAACTGTTTTGTGGTCTCTTTTAACTGGTGCTATTCATTCCCCGCCTATGTGCTCATCCCGACAGTGATGGAAAAAAGTAGCAGTACACAGCTTCTCTTTTCGGTCTGATTAAATTTGATATAGGGCCTATATCAAATTTAATCAGATCAATAGCTTGGGGCAATTATTGTTAATTGGTAGGGCACATGGCCTCATTAAAATATTGCCACTCGGTGGTGGCACAATATTGCCAATTAATTAATATAATGAGGAGGGGGGGGAGAGCTACAATGATCTCACCTATCAGTGGCTTGGAGGCAGCATCATTGTCAGGGTGGTCAGAGCTCTTCACTGAGCAAAGCCCTACTGTCCATGAATGCATTCAAGTTAGTTTTGTTGTTTCCTGACAACTTGTTTATTGGCAAGGGGATCATTTTATCTTCGTCGAGGTGTGTCTTCGCATTGGTGTGTGTGTGTTTGTGTGTGTGTGTGTGTGTGTGTTTGTGTGTGTGTGTCTGTGTGTGTGTGTGTGTGTGTGTGTGTGTGTGTGTGTGTGTGAGAGAGAGAGAGAGAGAGAGAGAGAGAAGGAGGGAGGGGGGGGGGGGGGTTTAGCATGTTGTGTGGTGCCAGGGTTCCCACAGGTCTTTGGGATCCTTGAGATTTTGTGAATTTGAGGAAACAAATCAAGGCCCTTTTGGAAAATAGTCATGCATAGACATGCGTCATTGCAAGTGCTTGAATTTATACATTTTGTGCAAGCATAGAAATTAAAGTTCTTTTGATATATCTTTAGTTAATGTGTAACACAGCACAGTTAAGAAGTGTTCACACATTCAAGGCTCTCTCTCTTTTTAAGTGTCTGTAAAGCCTGCTAG
>NC_139625.1:19516096-19583596 GCF_964638095.1 Poromitra crassiceps | reverse complement strand
GACATAATCACACTGATTACATAATCAAAAGCCACTTCTTAACATGCAGTGGAATCCGTATTATAACCAGCTCCTAGCCGGTTGGCCTGCATGTTAAACAACAATTAGCCGGCCTACGCGCACTCCCGCGAGTCCGTATCATATTCATCTCGGTCCCTGGTATAGGATCCGCATTAGCGCAAAAGCGGCTGCTGTTTAACTCTGGCAGCTCATGATCCAGATCATCTAGCTGTTATGTGAGTGGGTGCGTGGTGGCACTTTACAAACAATTAATGTCCCATCATTATTTTCATGAATGGACGTAACGTTAGTTACGTGGCTGGATTATTTGGAACACAGCCAAATTAGGTGAGTAAACAACTAAAAGTTGAATCCCCCATCTGCCAGTTTAAAAATGCAACAAGAGAGATGATAGCCTACTAGAGTTGCGCGATCTTGACCTCAGTCAGATCGTCAATCGCCAATCTTTGACATCGCAAATACATGATGTCATCGCGCATGCACATGGCTATATATTATGGATGTCCATATTAATTAGCTTCAGCTGCACTCTTGCTGTAGGCTACTTTGCTAACTTAGCATCGATGCTAGCGGGACTTACCCAGCTATCGTCATTGCTTGCTTTTACTGCTGCTTGCTGGTAATAATCCCATCATTCCCATGTCAGAAAAAGTCTCCGGATTTGTCGCTAACGTTAGTCTCTTCTGAGAAGTTTTCTCGAGTTGGATGCAGCCAAGTCTATTGTGTGAGGCAGCCATTTGAGGCAGGCAGTGTTGTGTGACTGTGAGCGTCCACACTTCGGAGAGGAGAGGAGCTGACTGACTGACAGCCTATATCGAGACATAGGCCTAGCCTAACTTTTGTGGGGAGAAATAAATTTAAAACTAGTCAGATATGACTTGAATGCCACTTGTAAAATAAATCACCCACAGTGATTGACGACGGTGCGACCACTATTTTGACTGCGCTCATTTTTGGCACAATGCCAGGAATGGACCCTCTGTTAAAACGGCATGTTTTTGAATGGAGTTTGGTTACAAATTCGCTAAAACTGTTTCCTATCACATTTCTTGTTATCGATACATGCTACCGCACACACACCCCCCCCCCCCCCCCCCCCCGCCCACTGTCAGAAAAAACAGCTAATATCCAGTTGTTTCTAAACAAAGACCCCTCATGTTTAAAAAGGTAAAACCGGAAAATATCCTGTTCTGGCTAGCCAGACATGATCCAGACTTCATGTTTAAAAGCCACTATACTGATTACATAACCATACTGATTACATCATCAGTGACTTATGACATCACTGATGTCACAATGCTGATGATGTCACTGATGACATAATCAGTGATGTCACAATGCACAATTGCTCAAGTGACATCACTGATGACATCACTTATGACAGCAATAGTGATTTATGTATCAGTGGGACAAAAATTTAAACAGAGAACAAACAGAGAACAGAGCCCACATTACCAAATTTATATAATAGATAGAAGCAAGCCATCAAGTCAAGAGGGAGATATGATTATGATTAGTGTTAAGTTGTATGATTTTGAAAAATGGTTTGTACACATATGTGAAGGCTGCAATATTTCACTTCTCAAATTCAAAACAGCATTCAATAGTTCTTGGCATCTCTTAACCATTTATAATCCTGAATGAATGTGTCCGTAGTCTTCAGTAAGAATAGAATGATGTTATTTACTGAACAATACGCAGTCTAAAGGAAACATTCTGCGTTTCAAGGGAAACGAGGGAAACTTTCAACAATCAAATCTCCTCCCTCCTCCCAATCAGCTTAGTGGTGTGTGTGTGTGTGTGTGTGTGTGTGTGTGTGTGTGTATGTACGTTTTTGTGTTGTGTGTGTGCATGTGTGTGTCTACTGTATGTGTGTGAAGGTGTGCTTCTGTAGATTGTTCACAGCAGCTGAGAGATGATAGGGATACCATTATCAGCTGCACTCAGTTATAATTAGAACAAATACACCAGGAAAATGCAGGCGCGAGTGAATATTTCCACAGCTAAAAATAGCACTGAAAACAAATTGAATGCGTCAAATCAACCTTGGCAATGACGTTAAACACCTCCCTTCATTAATATGCCAAGTTCTGAACAGTTAGCTTCCAATGTGACAAATCTCAATAACATTCTGAACAGTCAGCTTCCAATGTAACAAATATAAATAACAACATTCTGAACAGTTAGCTTCCAATGTGACAAATATAAATAACAACATTCTGAACAGTCAGCTTCCAATGTGACAAATATAAATAACAACATTCTGAACAGTCAGCTTCCAATGTGACAAATATTTAAGCAATATAGCATGAGAGCCAGTGTGTTGTGGCAAATATATCCCGCTGATCAGTTGTTATCCCACGAGGCCGCAGGCCGAGTGGGATAACTGCTGAGCAGCGGGATATATGCCACAACACACGCTGCTCGAGTGCTATATTGCTTTTATAAAACGGTTTCCAAGTATGATAATATAAATATAATAATAATACTATAAGTCCGACTGGCATGGTATTCTGATAGAGTCAGTTGAAACACTACTGTAAGGCGGGACCTCTAGCAAGAAGATAGACGTGCGGGTGATTTGATTGGATCGTTCTGGAGACTGAAGTTGACATTGGCCAATCCTGGCGCTTGCTGAGAAGCTGAGAGCTTTTTGCAAAGCCCGACACCAGAGCCGTATGCCGACACCAACTAACGTTACGTCTTATTTAGAAATGCGGGGTTAAGAGTGAGGGCGCGCGAGAGAGGGGTTAAGACATTAGCCCGCGTCTATTCTTGTACAAAACATAATTTTCTGCGAAGTATTAGTAAAGTTATAAGCGAAGATCGATTCACAAGGATCTGACAGCTGTCTCCGCCATTTGTTTTTTCTACACTGTCATTTGAGGTAACCAAAGCCTTTTAGTAAGAGTTGCCATGGCAACTCAATAACCCATGGCCATGGGTTATTGGAGTGGGTTATTGGATTTATACAATGGCTGTGAACCAATCAGATTGCTTGATTTGAGAGAGCCATTTTATAAAGATAAATAACAACATTCGGCGCCAGCTGCTACCCTCATGTTGGCTAATTTGAGGTCAGCGTGACTCCGTGAAGCGTGAGGTTCGAACGTGTCTGAACAGTGGCCAGAAAATGGCTCCCTATACAGTAGTAAATCATCGCTATTTAGCTAAACCTCAAATATACACCTTTCAAATATTCTTATTGCCAAGGGAATGGGATAGAAAAGCCAACTGCTAATATATAGTGCAGGAAACTGGACTGCAAAACTTGTTAGAACTGACTTTAAAGCATTCGCTAAGCTCTGTCTAGTCAAGTGCCAATACTGTAGACAGGGTTTGCTGTCTGGGGGAATTTAATTGCTACCATTGAGCCAGGCGAGGGTAATCAATCACAGAAAAAAGGCATTCTCTGCATTTCCATATGGGCAGTGTGACCTTGGTGTTGTGCAGCCCAGCTTCCTGCAGCATCACCACTTCCCATATGGAAATCTATTTGAATGACTCAACATACAGAAGTGATGTCACACCAGCACTCACTTACTCAAGGCCACACCTGAGCCGTTTGACTGAATGAGTGTGGAGTGTGGGTGGAGGAAGGGGGGGGGGGGGGGGGGGGGGTGTCGGCACCAAGCCATGTCACTCGATTCTCTGCCTCTCACAATAATAATAACAATAATAATAAAAAAAAGCAGTTTTTCAGTTTGAATTGCTTGAGATTTTGACTTGATGCGGAGATGCTGAGAAGACTTGGGTTCTGGTTCTGCTGACTTGGCTCAACTTTGACTTGTACTTTGACATTTTTTCAAAATTCTTGTTTGTGTAAATGACTTTGATTGACAGGGACAGGATTTGTTCCAGCAGAGGACTGCATTTGATTTCCGTTTTATATGGAGTGATTGGATTTATTGAAGCTGAAACTGATTATGGAAATCAAACTCTTGATGCTTACCAAGTTTTCATTAACAACCATATTGCATTGAAAAGCCTAGATATATTTAATTTCGTCTGCAATGTAAAGTCAATGCTCACGGGTTATGTCCTCACACTGTCAACCCCGACCTGAGTGCTCACACTGTGCATGCAAAATTGAAACAAATAAATAAATAAATAAATAAATAAATAAATAAATAAATAAATAAATAAATATTATTTATTTATTTATTTATTTATTTATTTAAAATAAATAAATAAATAAATAAATAAATAAATGAAAATGGCTTGTCGCCCCTGCGGACCATTCTGGCTAGTTGCGTTTGAAAGCTCCGAGGCAGAAATCAAGGCTCATACCGTATCACTATCCCTCTCTCTCACACACATACGAGCCAGATGAAGCTGAAATTCGGCCCGACTCTAAAATTGGGTCAGAAAGGGGCTCAATCCGTACAGTGTATGCCCGCCTTAATGATGTGGATTTGCGATGGACTTGACTTGGTAATCTACATTTAGATTTGGGACTTGATTTGAGACTTGTGCCTCCAGACTTCAGACTGACTTGGGACTTGAACAAAGTTGACTTGGTCATACCTCTGGGTTTGACTTTCTGTTTCCATATAGCCAAGACAGAAGTGCATTCCCCAGTTTCAGCAGGCGAGCACGCAACTCAGCTCAACGACGAGGATTTCTTCACCTTTACTCCCACGTATTGGCTCCCAGACTCTTCCAATGTCCTTTCTATTTTAAATTATTTACATCACCAAGATGAGCCATCTTCCCATAGATAATTCTCTCCCGTTTTAGGGCACATGTATTAAAGTTTAATTGCTCAGACCGGCGTAAAACACACATAAGAAATAATGACATTCATGAGTTCCAACATACAGTATAGATATGATATGTAGCTATTCTGGGTTGGAATTTACAAAAGGCCTCCTCGAAAGAAAACTGTGAAAACATTAGGAGAATAAACCAACCTGCTGTAGCTGTTATTCTAATGATGATTTGTAGCTGTTATTCTAATGATGATTTGACTTGTTTTTCTGCTCATGATGATTCCCTCAGGTGAAAAAAACAACACATGCTAAAAGTCAGTTTTGAAGTTTTTGGAGCAGCAGATGTAATTACCGTAGAGTTGTACAGCCGTGGATGCGCTACACTTGAAACCATGCACCACTGTCTGTAATTACTCCATGAATATGAATGAATTTGAACAATCCCGGGGTTCTTTTTTGCAAATATTGCTCCTCTAAAAATTTTATACACTCTTCCATATCTGAGAGCTTGAACTGGAAAGCTGAAAAATGTATAATTTATATCATTTGATATATGAATGTTACACATGGCTGCAACTGTTATGAATGTACTGTACCAAAACTGAATTATAAAATAGTCATGATCTTTGTCTGTCTGTCTGTCTGTCTGTCTGTCTGTCTGTCTGTCTGTCTGTCTGTCTGTCTGTCTGTCTTTCTGTGTCTGTCTCTGTCCATGTGTATCTCTGTCTGTCTCTGTCCCTGTGTCTGTCTCTGTCCCTGTGTATTGCTGTCTGTCTCTGTCCCTGTGTATGCTTTGTTGTGTGTTTGTGTTGGCATGTTTTCCCCTCCTGTTCTCTGGGCTCAGCTCATACACACCAAGCTACAATCAAAGTCATCAGCTCATCTCCAGCTTACTCAGCTGTTTCCCGTCTGCTCATCAGCCGCACAGTGTACCCCATGTACTGTAATCCCTGTGTGCCAGTCACTCTTTGCTGGATCATAGTCTCTGCTACAAGTAATAGTCTATCCTTAAGCCATTCCAAGACTTTGCTACTCAGCATGCATGTTGGCGATTCCACTTTCTGCTCTTGGCTAACCCATGTTCCTCCAGCTCTGCCTGCCAGCCTGATTCCAGCCAAGTCACTGCTCCTCAGCCCTGGACACTGCTCCTCTCCAGCTTAGACTCAGTTCACGTACGCCTCCGCTCGACTCCTGCAGCCCTCGCCTGTCCGCTCCAGCCCTCGCCTGTCTCGCCTGTCCGCTCCAGCCCTCGCTTGTCTGCTCCAGCCCTCGCCTGTCCGTTCCAGCCCTCACCTGCCTGCTCCAGCCCTCGCCTGTCCTGTCCGCTCCAGCCCTCGCCTGTCTGTTCCAGCCCTCACCTGCCTGCTCCAGCCCTCGTCTGCCTGCTCCAGCCCTCACCTGCTTGCTCTAGCCCTCGCCTGCCTGCTTCAACCCTCGCCCGCCTGACTCCTGCTCCAGCCCTCGCCTGTCTGTTCCAGCCCTCACCTGCCTGCTCCAGCCCTCGCCTGTCTGTTCCAGCCCTCACCTGCCTGCTCCAGCCCTCGCCTGCCTGCTCCAGCCCTCACCTGCCTGCTCCAGCCCTCGCCTGTCTGTTCCAGCCCTCACCTGCCTGCTCCAGCCCTCGCCTGTCTGTTCCAGCCCTCACCTGCCTGCTCCAGCCCTCGCCTGCCTGCTCCAGCCCTCACCTGCCTGCTCCAGCCCTCGCCTGTCTGTTCCAGCCCTCACCTGCCTGCTCCAGCCCTCACCTGCCTGCTCCAGCCCTCGCCTGTCTGTTCCAGCCCTCACCTGCCTGCTCCAGCCCTCGCCTGTCTGTTCCAGCCCTCACCTGCCTGCTCCAGCCCTCGCCTGCCTGCTCTAGCCCTCGCCTGCCTGCTCCAGCCCTCGCCTGCCTGCTCTAGCCCTCGCCTGCCCGCTCCAGCCCTCGCCTGTCCGCTCCAGCCGTCACCTGCCTCCTCTGCCATCGCCTGCTCGCTCCAGCCGATTTCCGCTCCAGCCCCCGCCTACTCGCTCCAGCCCCCGCCTACTCGCTCCAGCCCTCGCCTGTCTGCTCCAGCCCTCGCCTGTCTGCCACCTGTCCTGCCCTCCTCACCTGCCTGCCTCCTGCCCTGGGGCCTACACCTCTCCACCTGTCTGCCCTCCTCTGCCCAGATCCCTCATCTGCCTCTGACTGCCCTGTCTGACTGCCGTACTTTCAACTGCCCTTCCCCTGGTTCTATTAAATCCTCTGTTTCATTATTAACTTGTCTCCTGTGTGCGCACTTGGGTCCAAACCACCCGAACAAAAGTGCTGTACAAAGCTGTATTATACAGTATATAATACAGTATGTTTGAGGTGTAAATTATACAGCCTGTTATTATACTTTACACCTCGCTTTACACCTCAAACATATTGAATTATTTGCACTTTTTTTTATCAAGTATTTTCAAACATATTGAATTATTTGCACTTCCGTAGTGGCGTCCGAGCATGTAGGGCTCGCTGGCGCCGCCAGACGGCGAGGCGGCTCCAATTCGAGGCGGACGGACGACCATGTTTAGGCCTTTAATCCGGCTGCCCACCCACACACCCACAAACATGGCCAATTGTGCCTACATTGAAGCCCGACCAAGCTGGAGGTAACATGGGGCTCGAACCTGCGACCCTCATGTTGGTAGGCAGGGAATCTACTACTGCACTACCCGGATGCCCAATTATTGAAACTTTCTTGACTTCTCACCTCACCTTAAAGTGTTTTTCTTTCTTTTCTGTTTTCTAACTTTAAAACCAACTTTCTATTGCTCATATATAGTTTGGGGAAAAGCTCCATCAGATCCAATATATACAGTATTGGTGAATAACACAATATACCTCTATCAGAAGTGAAGTTCACAGGCTTTAATGTAAATGAGAAGGATCAGCATTGTTCTACAAAACTCATAAGATACATCCCACATGGAATACTGCACAATTCCCTTTTTGACTGTTACGTAAAGGGGAAATTCATGCTTTTAATACATTGTAGCCTATCCTGCAAAGTCGAACATCATCGGCTGCATTATAGCTTTTGTATGGTATTCTAATGGAACAATATGCATCCTGTGGGAGTCCGGTTTCTGTTTTGGGAATGATATTATATAAGTTAATTTGTATTTAGACAAGTAGTCCTTTCTTTTAGCTATACCTAACATCAGTGTGCACAGAATAGTTATCTGCCCTCTAGTGTTGGGAATTAAAAGTACCTCTTTGGATGGGAAAACATGCTTGAATTTTTCAGTGGCATATTCCCCTTTACGATGGTAGGTTGTCTCACAAAACCCAGAGCCCTGTAAAATAAACATCTAAATTCTATAAACTCCTACTATAAATACCTGTCTTTAATCTGTCAGAATCCTCCCACAATGGCAGACAGCGCACCTCTTCTGTTTTTATCTTTTTACTGACATGGAAATATAAGCCTCTTAAGCTCACTCAAGTTTCATCCCTCTCAAGTTTTGCCGTGAGTCTCGTTTTCACAGTACAGGGATTGAGAGCTGCCATCTGGCTGGGTCATGCGCGTTCGCCCGCAAACTTTTGACTCAGGGAGGGGCCTGTGATCACATGCAGGCTGTCCTTTGGCTTATTGATATTCAAATAGGTAACCCTCACAGGGGATTTTCAATGTGCTACTAAAAGATGCATGGAGGAAGAGAGAATAGCAATCTTCACCTTCTTTTCTTAACTTAATACTTGATGTCTTCATTTGGAAGGGTTTTAGATCAGAAAAGAAATTCACTGTGATTAGGTTTCCATTAGCATTGAGGGGATTGTGATCCATGTGTTACTTCCAGCAGCCTCACAGACTTAGAAAACATGCTTTTCATATAGACCCTTTTCTCAGCAACCGTTTTGAGGTGTAACCAATAACATTAATGAGGGCCCTGAACACCTACACTGAATGTAAATGGAATGGAACCACCATTAAGGTGTTGGTCACGCTTTTTTTACTTCCTGCCTTGCCACCTCAAAAGCACTCCGTGCACGGACATCAGCCTTCACCTCTGGAGCAACAGAGGATTACAAACACACAGGCTATGCACTCAGGAAGGCCATCAGGCTAGCAAAACAACTCGAAAATAATCTGGACACAAACAATCCTTGGCACTTAGGCCTCCATGCAGCCACGGATTTCAAAGGGGACAAACAACAGCCCCAAAACACCTCGCCCTCCCTGCCAGACGAGCTGAACGCGTTCTACGCAAGGTTCGACCCCTCCGCTAAACCACCCAACACCGGCAACCCCCCACCCCAGGCCCCCACAGTCAGGAAGCCCCTCCCCCCACCCACAACCCCCCCACCCCCACTCCTGCAGATGAGAACCCCACTCTCACCCATCCCCCCACCCCAGGCACCCCCTCCTAACAGACAGGAGACCTCTCCCCTCACCCCACCCCCCAGGCACCCCCCCCACACCACCCCCTCCCCCGCAGCCAAGAGCCACATCCCCTTCTACCCACCCACCCCACCAGCCTCACCCCCTCCGCCCAACCACCCGACCCAAACACAAGAGCCCCTGCACAACGCCCTAGCCGCCCCCTCCCACACTGAAGACCAAGACTGCCCCATCACCTTCACCGAGGATGAAGTCCGGCGAGCGTTCATGCTCATCAACCCTCGCAAAGCGCCCGGGCCGGACGGCGTCCCCGGCCGCGTCCTGAAGGCCTGCACCAAAGAGCTGGCGGGGGTATTCACGGACATCTACAACCAATCCATAGCACTACGCACTATCCCACCTGCTTCAAATCGGCCACAATAATCCCCGTTCCAAAGCAGAAAATAATTACCAGCCTCAACGACTGGCGCCCAATAGCACTAACCCCCATAGCCAGCAAATGCCTGGAAAAACTACTAATATCCCGCATACGCCCCCTGCTCCCCACCACCCACGATCCCCTGCAATTCGCATACCGTGCTAACAGGAGCACAGCAGACGCCGTAGCCCTCGTGCTCCACACGGCCCTCTCCCACCTGGAGGGAAAAGACACTTATGTAAGAATGCTGTTCGTGGACTATACAGCTCAGCGTTCAACACCATCGTGCCCTCCAGGCTGGTCGAGAAACTCAAGCACCTTGGCCTGAACTCAGCCATATGTGACTGGGTGTCAGGCTTCCTCACAGACTGACAACAGGTGGTGAAAATAGAAGACCGCACCTCCTCCTCACTGACCATCAGCATTGGAGCGCCACAGGGATGTGTCTCCAGCCCCTACTCGTATGACCTCTACACCCACGACTGCGTTGCAACCCAAACCTCAAACACCATCGTGAAGTTTGCGGACGACACAGCAGTGGTGGGGCTGATCTCCAACGGCGACGAGACGGCCTACAGGAAAGAACTGGCTGTCCTGGAACAATAGTGCCAGGACAACCACCTCTCCCTGAATGTGGCCAAGACCAATGAGATCATCACAGACTACAGGAGGGGGATGGGAAGGTCCCACCGCCCGGTCACCATCTACGGCACAGAGGTGGAAAGAGTGGACAGCTTTAAATACCTGGGTGTCAACATCCACCAGGACCTAACATGGTCCAGCGGCCACACCACCTCTGTTGCCAAAAAGGCCCAACAACGGCTGCACGGTCTCAGACGACTAAAGAAGTTCGGCCTGAGACCCACAATACTCAAAGACTTCTACAGAGGCACCATCGAAAGCCTACTGACCGGCTGCTTCACCTCCTGGTATGGAAACTGCACCATAAAAGACATGAAAGTGCTGCAGGAGAGTGAGGCGCGCGGCCCAGCATGTAACAGGCTGCGAGTTGCTGGAACTGGCAGACCTCTACACTCAGCGCTGCCTCAAGAGAACCAGGAAAATAATCAAGGACCCAACCCACCCACTCAACAACATGTTCTCCCTGCTACCATCTGGTAGGAGATACAGAACCCCCAAAACCCGGACAAGCAGACTACGAAATAGCTTCATCCCCCAAACCACCAGACTCCTAAACAATAAACAGATCTACCCCACCATTATGACCAGCTGCTAAGATAACATGCACAGATTTATTTATGGGCAACCGCAATATATAGACAAAGACTTGTAACTACTAATTAACATAACATATAAAGATTATTTATGGGCATCCGCAATATATGGCACAGACCCGAAAAGCACCGGAACAGATGACAATAACGATGACAATGTTCTGATGTTAATGTACCAGTTAAGCATGACAGGAAACAATGATGATAATGTGAATGACAATGACGACGATGTTGATGACAATGATGATGACGATGTTGAGGACGATGATGATGATGACTGTAACGGAACATAACTCAGCTCAAGCATTTCACCGTGTGTACTTGTACATCCGTGTGACAATAAACATCTTGTATCTTGTATCTTGAAAATGGTTGTGATTTATTATTGCCTGATACAAATGATAGGCATGCATTTGTTAGACAAGATAGATTTTTTAAAGTTGTTTATTTGAAGGGGGGGGGGGCATCAGACAGTACACATGCATTAGAAAAGCAAAAAAACAACAACTCTTGAGCCATTAATTCCCTTCAATGTGATTATGAGTGCCATGGTAGTGCTGACGGTATGAGTCCATGCCGTATAGCTATTTGCATCACTGTCTGTCACACCCACCATCAGAGTAAAGAAGGCCCTTTGCTGGTATAATGGCTATAATTATGATTATGGCTATATTTCAACTGGAAATGAACACCAGGGTTTCATTAGAATGTGTCACTACATAAGTCCCATGGGCAATTCACTTCACTTCACGAGAAGTGGGACACTGATCTGAAGTCAGTCTTTTATTCCGGTGCCATTATTATAACCGGTTTTAAAATGGAGGCCAATTAGAGCCATCATTAAAAAGATGGCAGTGTGTTATAAAGATGGCAGTGTGTTATGTTGCCTCATATGATTTGAAGCCTTCAAATTAAATATTCAGTGAATATTTAATACATTTTGTGTGGGCTATCAGCAAAAAAAAAAAAAAAAAAAAAAAATTACTAGCTCACTCCCAATATACTTCCGCTTACTTTTGTCAGAAATTGGCCTGTCACCAATCAAGTCATTTGGATTAAAGAATTAGCCATTTTTTTGTGACACTGCGCTCTAAATGAAGAATAAACATAACTTCCCGCAAATTATATCTTTATATCTTATATCTCCCATGTCTCTCCATTCTTATTCATTCTGGACTCTTTCTGAAGAAAACTTTTCGCCTCACGCAAAAAGTGGAAGTAGAAAGAGAATTTTGGTGCCCAGAGTTAACACGTACTCGGGTGTTTTATTTTAATCTAATTTCATTTTAATATTCTGATTCTTTTCTGAAAATTAACGACAAATAAAAAGTGAGGCAAAAACTATAGGTGATGGCATGCGCTCGCTCGCTTACAGTATGAATTTGATTTCAGCTTAGAATCACATTCAGTTATTGGGCAACGTTTCAGCATTGAAGTGGAACTTCAACACATAATGGTGATCTCACACTCTGCAAGGTAACATTAGTTAAAAAACTAAATAAATAAACTAACCAAACTGAGAATAAGGCTGTAAATCTGTAACAGTAGTGAATGCATTGCATGTATGAGTGTAAAGTATGGTGTCTGTCCCGTACACGTGAAAAGAACCAAACAGAAGCCTAAGCTCAGACCATCCAAAAACGGTGGAGAGGAGTGAGAGAGCAGCCATCTTAAATATCCTGGGATGGTGTTCCACATCACCAATCAGGACAAACCAGGATGCTCCCAACTCTGCCTGTCAATCAATCAATCACCTGTAACCCACATGCAACCAAGAAGCACACAGCAGAGTGGGAGGACTGTCACAAGGGACAGCACATGTTGAGGAGTTTGGCTGGCGTTGGAGGAATGAAAAATATTTTACTATTATATATTATATTTGTGACCTGGCTACTGCCACTCCATCCTCAGGAACCACCAACTCATTTCAATCTGGATCTGACAACATGGACGAGAACTGTTGGCTGGTGATTTTATCTTTCTTTTCCAGACCTAGCTTATTTTGTGATGTGTTTTTTTTGTCAAATTATCTCGGCTTGCTGGTTTCAATCAATTTAACTTGATTCATGTGAATATGATTTCTTTCAAGAAATCATCATGAAAACAACGAAGAAAATCTGGAAACAAGAAACTTTACTAAAATGTACCTGAAACAAGTTAACATTATCCTGGAGAAAAGAAAAGAGTAACATTTTGTTGAAACTGGTAAAAGTTGCTGGCCAGTAGAGTACACATTTCACATTTCAATATTGCTGTTTTTCAAAGTATTCGTAATCAAATTCTACTTGGTATCCTTCTGTTTTCCCTTTCTTCTATGCAGCTATTCAATCCTTGTGGACCATTTGTTGATGTAGCGATGTCAGATATTTTGATCCTGATCTTGGATGCTGTTTGATCCGAGCCATGCTAGCGAGTGTGCAGCGCAGCAACATCAGTACTCGGCTTGTTAGAGATTAATTTTCCTCGGGAGGTGAATTGAGGCGGGGGTGAAAGGAGTCACCTGTCAGTGGGGGGCACGGTGGCTCAGTGGTAGAGCTGTCGCCTCACAGTCAGAAGGTCCTGAGTTCGATTCTCGCCTGGGACACTGTGGGCGCTGTGGTTGTGTTCCCCCCCATATCTTCAGTGCCTACTGCCCAGGTGGGGTATCTCGTCGTAAGGACCTTTCTCTCTGTGTGGAGTTTGCATGTTCTCCCCGTGCTCCCCCAGGGGGTTCCTCCGTATATAACCCCCCCACCCAAAAACATGCAGAAGATCAGATCGTCATCGTCATCCGACCAGTGACGACAACATCCGAAGTTGGTCCCCGGGCGCTGTACGAGAAAGCGACCACTGCTCCTGGCCTGCCCCTCGGAGGAAAGGACATGCCTGGATGGGTTAAATGCAGAGGACACTTTTCACCGGCCACCGTCAGCATGAGTGTGTTGTCTCGTACATTAGACCCACTCTTTATATAGTGTAATCAATGTTCCCTTCAACTTTTCATATAGTCACTGAACACTTCAGTTCACTGCGTGCTGGAAAATGAGAGCACTGAGTGATGTCGAGGGCTGTGGAGAGTATGTGGCTGAAGATGTGGGCTGTTTGTACCAGTGCTGCAGAAAGTCTGTAACCTGACTTGTAGCATAATAGAGCGCAACAGTCATGTGACGTTTCTTGCCCCAGAAGTGAATTCCCCATTCATTTTCTCAGAATCGTGAGTGACCATAACACATTTCACTTTCAGCTAAAACAAAAAATAAATGCAGGGTAAAAAGATTGAAAATTCGATTTTCCCCCTGCTTTTATTCTTTGTTTTTGCAGAAAGTGAATTTTTTTATGGTCACTCACGATTCTCAAGCCTTAAAACTGGTTATATAAGGATTTTTCGAAATATCTATGGAGAAAATGAATGGGGAATTGACTTCTGGGGCAAGAAACGTCACATGACTGTTGAGCTCTATTACCCAGGGATTTGTGTCTTGGGACGTGTGTATCTATAGCAGGACAAACAATGGGCTTGGCACTGAATTTCATTCAGTGCCAGGGTCAGGTACAGTGAGGGAGCGCAGCAGATGGGCCATCAAAAAAGCCTATCTGTACAGCTGATGGGCCATCAAAAAGGCTTATACGGCTGTACAGCTGTATAATGCTACACTAGTTCGCCAAGTAGGCCCAAGGTGTGCTGTACCTGCAGTAAGTATGCTTGAATCAGCTCGTTGAGGGCAAATTATTTGTCATGATTTGCAGTCTATCATTGCAATTAAAGTTGCTATGTGGCAGTATTGAATTTTAATACCTTATTGATTAATGTAGACCAGTGATTCCCAAACTGTAGTCCGGGGACCACTGGTGATCCGTGGAACTCAAGAGGTGATCCGTGGTACTCAAGAGGTGATCCGTGGTACTCAAGAGGTGATCTGTGGTACTCAAGAGCCTTGCTGACTGCCATCAGCCTATCTGCAAATAACAACAACAACAACAACTAACAAAACAGCCTAATTGTTATTTTACACATACCGGCCCAGAGGTTCACAATGGGTGAACAGTTGTTATTTCTGATGCTATTGCATGGTTAGTGGATTTTATTTTATGAATAAATGTGTTGGTATCCACATTGGGAAGTGGTACTTGGGAAATTATGTTTGATACATAGTGGTACTTGGTCTGAGCAGTTTGGGAACCTCTGATGTAGACTGAGACCACGTGGCGCTGATTGGCAGCTTCTATCTCAAGGTGTTGTTAATACTGTTTTTCAAAATTAAGACTGCATTTCCCATAAACCCTGTTGCTTCCTCTTGTAAAGAGGATGGTGCTACTTGTCCTCTATGGCAGTGGTTCTCAAAGTGTGAATCATTTATTTTCACTATAACTCCATCCAAAGTAACACAATGACAGAATGTACAGTGACTATTGTGGTCATGTGTTTCATACACCTTCTGTAGGCTAACTTATCACATGGGGGACCGTGGTCTAATTTGTGTAAGAGTAGGGGTCCTTCATGTGAAAAGAAGTTTGAGAACCACATCACTTTGTTTTCTCTCTCTCTTTACTGAAGGGGATACACATAATACAACAATAATATCCAGTGTGACATAGTCAGTGAACAAGAGGTTAATTTTATTTGTTTTATGTGTAAATCCATTTATTGTTTATGGCTTTCTGAATGTGAAAGGGATTCCTAGCCTAGTTAATAATTTCTCCAGGCTGATGTAGATGTATTAACTCTATGGGTTACACCGACTACGCCGCCGATGACCGCGGCCATCCCAACATCCCACTTCTGACACCAATGTAACGGCATTGGCAAAATGGCATTTTTGAAGGCACGGTGGTTCAGTGGTTAACACTGTTGCCTCACAGCAAGAAGGTGCCGGGTTCGAACCCCAGTCCGTCCCAGGTCCTTTCTGTGTGGAGTTTGCATGTTCTCCCCGTGTCCGTGTGGGTTTTCTCCGGGTGCTCCGGTTTCCTCCCACCATCAAGAAAGACATGTACAGTATGTTAGGGTTAATACTCCTGTCAGTGCCCCTGACCAAGGTACTGGCAAAAGAACTGGAGTTGGTCCCCGGGCGCTGCAGAGTGGCTGCCCACTGCTCCTAGTTCTAGGAAGGTTCCTAGTAGAGGATGGGTCAAATGCAGAGGATGAATTTCCCCAAGGGGATAAATAAAGGATAACTTAACTTAACTTAATGGCACAGGCGAGGCTGGTTTCTCAACAGTGGTCTTAACAAGTATAGGGGGATCTACCTCTTCTACTGGTTTAAGAGTTTCAATGTGATCGCTCATCTGCTCCATCATCTCCTTCAGCACTTCCTCATAGCTTTTACCACTTTGCTTTGCTAACTCCTTTTAAGTCAGCTAGGTATGACTTAGTAAAACTACTGCCTTTATTAGTAGTGTAAACACTGCCTAGGGTCCTAATATAGTACACAACACTGGGTTCACCTTGCAGTGTGTACTTGTATGGCAGAAGCAGCTCTAGATTTTCTACAGCTGAGCTGTCTAAATACTCAATGATCAGGTTTTGGTTAAATTCTGCGTGCAGATGGATGACATGGCAATAACTAAATTCAGCTCCAAAATTGTGCGGCAATATCATGAAAGAATATTACAAAATCAAACCCAGCGTACAAGCTATATGTAACCCAGGACTGGAGAAATATTGCACTGTGTAATACACTGTGACACCTATCTTTGGGCTAGAACGCTGCGCTCAGCGCTGCTGGTCAGCCACCGGGAACATAAGCAGAAGCCCCAAAATATTAATGAGAAGGCCTGAAATAAAAACACACGTATATGTAACCCAGGTATAGAGTTAATACTAGGAATCCCTTTCACATTCAGAAAGCCATAAACAATAAATGGATTGACACATAATACAACAATAATATCCAGTGTGACATGGTCAGTGAACAAGGGGTTAATTTTATGTTTCGTATGGTTTGACTGGCCTGTCATTAGGCCAATCAGTGAACTCTTAGACAGACTTAAATCACCAATGACCGATCAGTGGAAGCAGATGGAGGAGGGTGGGTTGGAAACGAAGGGAAGAAAGCATTATCACCCATTTAAGAATAGGTCACACAGCTCTCAAGCATACATTACATAAAATAGGCAAGCACCCTGATGGAAAATGTATACACTGTAACCAACCAGAAACTGTTGAACATATAATTTTATACTGTAGGAAATACGATACAGAAAGGAATACTATGTTTCAGGCATTGAGAATGGCAAAACATCAAGATTTGTCATTGCCAGGTTTATTAGGGAAACCAGCAGGTAGCATAAGCACATTATTAAGTTTCTTAAATAAATTGGGGTAGACACAAGAATTTAAGAGTAGTTTTGTTTTGTTTTGTTTTGTTTTGTTTTGTTTTGTTTTGTTTTGTTTTGAACATAGATATATATAAAGGCTAGATAGCTTACCCGCGCTGCCGGCCAATGGAGAGCGACGTCGTCGCATGGCGGCCATCTTGCTACAGGGAGCTACTAGGAGTTATGAGCATCTGTTGTTGGGTTAGTATGGCAACATCATATGATCATAACTCCTAGGGAAATTGATGAAACTGCATGAAACTTTGTGCCTGAATCCCTCTCATGGCATAGATGCTTCGGTTTAATTTTGGTGTAATTTGGAGCCCATCAAAAAAATAGTGTTTTTAGTGTTTTTTTTTTTTTTTTGGTCTATCTCGGGAACGGAATATGCTTGTAACAAACCAAACCGTTTGTAAATCCGTCAAGATTTCAGTGAGTTATGAGTATTTTTGTCTGTGCAGGTCACCAGCTACCATAGAACGTACCAGAAAGGCACTGTAGCAAGATGGCGGCCGTTCAACGACGCTGGTGACTCCGCCTTAACCTGTTCTCGGGTAGTGTAACGTCACCGTTACGTTCTACATTTTTTGCTGTTCATCCGTCATTAACGTGGTGAATTAGGTGGTTACTTCTCAACAATGTTGTTCATGCTATATACCAAACGAATCGTCTGACTCTTGCGCATCGAACCATGTCTTCCTTTTTCGGATCAGATCAACACAGCAAAAGTTATACACGGATTTGTACAATGAGTCCTGATTTTTTTTTCCGAGGCGAGATAGAATCACTACTGTTCAGTGCGCTGTCGCACCACCATACCAAAATATATCATAGTAAATCTTACATGGAAAATGAAGCTAAGGGTCTAACGAACAAAACTAGCTATTACATTTAGTCACCACCACATCCTAACTGCGACAATCATCAAAAAAACATATTTGCTTACTTTGCAAATCCGTGAAGAAGATATTGTTTTTGTTCGGTTTCCTGTTAGTTTCGCCGTGAAGACAAACGCGGAAGGACGAATCACGACCTATTTTGGAAACTAGATACTCTCTGGAACAAAACTAGTACTTCCGCAATTTGCTGTGGGCTCTATAGACCAAATCAGCGGGATGTTTACATTTACTTCCGGGTACCCCTGAGGTCCACACATTATAATGGCGGTGGACGGCACAAACTGACATGTTGAAGACAAAAACAGACAAAGAAGACAAAAATGGTTTGTCCGTGTTGTGTTGTTGTTTAATATCATTCATAACAACACTTTCACTAACGTTAGTGGAGACCAGACTAGCTAATTTACCTGTTGGACCAGACTAGAGTAGACTTGAAGCTAAATTAAATTGACCTGGCGTCAGTAGCTCTGTCTGTACCAGGCTCTTTCTCGCCGAGAAGAGCCTGGTGACGCGAGGTTACTCTGTCTGTAACGTAAAAAAACAGCGAGTTTGACAGACAAACAAACTTTATTAGCTAGCTAACACTACATAAAACAAACACAGAAGAAAGGCTAGATACGTCGGACAAGCATGTTTACCAACCGTTTAACCATTTAAATTGAAAGTAGTCGGCCGAAAACAACGAGAGGGTTTGACAGCATTTATATGACAACACGCACATTTAAACCTGCCGCCTTTCCCAAGTGGTACCCGGAAGTAAATTTGTTTACATGGTGACGTCACGGTGATTTGGTCTATTGGCTACACAGTGTGTCAGTCAACTCAGGTCGTGCTCTGGTTGGATGTTGACAAATGTGGGGGCATGTTCTGCGTAAACGTCATATACATCGAATCCAATGGCAGATTGCTAAAATTTGACTGACCAGTCTTGTAGCGAATTAAATTACCTTTCCAACAAGTGGTCGAACTCTTTGTTTGGGTGAGGGGGAGGGGCATTTACACCCCTGCGTCTAGCAAAGAACGTTTTCACTTTACGCATGGAGTTTTGAATAGCGCACGGGGCAACAAGAACAGCAAAGTCAAAGACAATTCTTTTGGTTTTTCTGATTTGTTTTATTTGATTTACAATGTCGAAAGCAAAGAAGAAGACTCATTTTCTTGGCACAGTCTCATTTTATAGTAGAGGAGGCTCCAGTGATGTCGATTTCTCTGAATCAGAATCAGGATAGTATTGACTCTAGGAAGAAGATGGTTTGATCCTATGCTCGATTGGTGAGTATACATGCATTTTCAAAATGTTTTATGATATTATTCAATAATGAAAATGGCATGTGAATGTGTGGGACACATTCACATTGATGGTAGGCTACTTATTTTCATTACCCTGATTTATAACACTGAACAAATAAATAAATAAATAAATAAATAAATAAATAAATAAATAAATAAATAAATAAATAAATAAATAAATAAATAATTTCCAGCCAGTCAATGACTTTATATGAATGCTATGTTGGAGTGTTCACAGTTCTAATCTATCTTGGTATAATTGTTTGACTAGAGTAAGATGATGGGTGTCTATTTGCATTCAAATGGTTCACCTGGATGTGGGGGTGGGTGAAGGTAGGCAGGGAAGTGGAGACCTGGCAATAGGGTGGTGGGGGGATTTTATTCAAAATGCAGTCTTTCCCTGCACTCCATAAAATGGTGAATGGCTGTTTACTATGATTTTTTTGTGTGAAGCAGAAGTGGAGACATTGACTGGGTGCCAGAGACATCTCACAGAGGAAGCGTCGGCCCCCACTGGCCTCTACCTCCCCCGCTGATCCTACTGTCCCCACCACCCCCGATGCTCCTACTGCGGATGGCATGATGTTGATGAGGCAGATGTTGAGCCACCACAGCTACAGTTCAGGCCTGTCAGAACACCTGGACCACAGGTTACCACCACTGCACAATACAGTGTACTGCAGCTGTTTCAGCTCTTCCTGTCTGCCTCCACACTGCATTCTGTGCAGAAATCGAGTACACCCAGACACAGAATTATAGTGGCCAGAGCCATAGAGAGAGGGGGCTTGGTGCAATACTTTTTTTTTTTATACTGCACACGTGTTTTATTATATTGTACACGTTTATAGTGTGCACATTGGTCAATTGACAGTTCATATGTGCAATTGTGCTTTTTTGAAAGACAGGGATGCAAACTAGTCACTAGGTGACGGTCACCTTTTTCATACCAACATAGGATTATTTTTGAGTGGTTTTATGTCTGCCCTGGCATCTGTAACCTTTTTCATTTTCCGTGACTTTACATCCCTGCAAAGAGTAAATAAAACTATTTGTACTCAAGTTATTTGGTTTGACTCTATTCTTCTATTTCTATAGCCTCAGCCAGGAAGGATTTATGACATCACTGATGACATCACAATTGCTTTTGGCCACTTTTAGAGAGGCTTTGGGTAACTAAGAGATTTGAAAAAAAAAAAAAAAAATCTAAAATACAACAAAGTTGTTTTTATGAGTAATTTATGTGATATTGTTGGGAAAAAAAATATATATATATATATCATATGCCTCTAAAGTCATTTGGTTACCAGGTGTCCATTTGGAGTCTCCAAATGGCTTTTTGGAAATCCGCCTAGGTATCTCCCTACTAAAACCACTGCCAAATACTCATGTTTTGATATTTTTTCATCTCCTTTGAGTTGTGATGTGGTAAGGCCTGTGGCTATGTCTCCATTGGGTTTCTAGCCATAAATACAACAACCACAGGTAATTGTTTACACTGTAAAAGTGTTTTTTATTGTAGGCGAGAATCAACCACTGTGTTTGAGCTGGTGTTACTCAGGGTGAGTAACACATAGAGTCATTCTGACACTTGGAACAGAAACTTCAAAGTCTTACCTTTCAGAAATGGTCAGGCAGTTGTCTGTAACCCTAGCGGTTCAGCCACAGTAAGCATTTTAGTTTGGGTATGTCGTTTTCACCATTTTCTTCAGAAATAGGCCCCTTTCGCCATCTAGCCTTTATATATATCTATGGTTTTGAATCCCCTGTTCCACAATCCAGTCCAGTTGGTGGCGGTAATGCACCTTTAAGTTGGTTGCCAACCGCCATAAAACACTAAAGAAGAAGAAGAAGTGGAAGCAGATGCTTCTGGGTCCGCCTCTGTTTACGTTCGTCTCTCGTTTCGTTCTTCCCTTTCTGGTTCTGCTGCTGTCTGTCAGTCACTTTTTCTTCGTCTGCGTGGTAAGAGAAAAATAGCATATTTAGCAAGCACATGTTAATGCAAACTTCTATCCATCAATAAGTACTGATCCCTAACTTGTGTAACATCAAACAGAACCAATGGTGATGCCGAGGTTGCTGATCGGGGCCAGTGAATTACACTGAAACCACTTGCTTTCGGTGAGTCTGCAACTTTGCAGGATAACTAGGATAATGCTAATCTCTAGCTAGCCAAGACAGGGTGAAGGGATTGACTTGTATGGAGAATGCTAATCTCCGTTTAGCCAAGAAAGCTAACAATGAATGTATTTACTGATATGGGCATTTTCTAATGATGTTGGCACTTTGTTTTGGAGGGAGACTTTGTTACTGACTCACTGACACGGTTTTGTCAGTTGAGTATTAGCAGGAATATCGTGTTTAATGCTGTTCAATTGTGTTAAGTCACTGCAGGGTTATAGTGATAACTGGGGCTAATTTTTAGTGCAGTTTCTCCAGTGCCAAATTCAGCCTCCCTCTTTTTGAAGCCTATGCGGAAATTGCATTCTTTCAAATGGCCAGTGGGGGGCGCAGTTTGTCTTAAATAAATAAATATTCCAAATTAGTTTATGGTCTGAAAAAACAATTTCAAGTCTTTTTCATGCTCTCACGCGCTCCGTTTTATAAATTATAGCCCCATTTCGAGGAAAATTGACGACAAACATCGGATAATAAGAACAGTAATACTTCCGACCAGTAGAGGTTATAAATGTTATAAATATAGTCATGTTATAAACAACTAACCAACGCATATGGAAACAGTATGGAAACAGTGTTACTTGAAATGGCTAAAAGCTAAATCAATTTGGTCATTCAGTGGCGTTTTACTGCAATGTAAAGTAAGTAACGTCAGCCACTAGCATTAGCCAAAGTAGCAGACTACCCATAATGCATTACGGCGATAAGAGAGACAGGGCAAATTCGGAAACTCCCCTGGCAGCCGCTAGGGGCAGCCGCCCCCTCTCCCCGTACTTCCGTGTAGAATTAATCGATTCAACCAATCAACGATGCACAGGAAGCCTCGTTTTCTGATATCAAATCCCAATCAGCTCGCTTTATCCAGATCTATTATACTATCAATGAGTTTCTCCATTGTGCCTGTAGGCCTCTGGTGCAAAGAGAAATGATTAAGCACGTGACCGTCATAATGCCTCTGTTATTACTGTAGCCTAATGTATTCAATTGAATTTGATGGGTGTTACTTGCACTTTATGTACATTTATTTTGCTAGCTTATGATATTATTTTACCTTCAATTGAAATTGTATCTGGTTTTGTTTATAATGTTATTAATGTAACTATGGTTCTCTGAAATAGAAAACTAATAAGACAACTGAGACTATTGATATTCTGTTGTACAACTGACATTAGAACAGAGACATTTAAGTGAACTACAGGTAGTATTACAA
Source organism: Poromitra crassiceps (assembly GCF_964638095.1). Classification (NCBI taxonomy): domain Eukaryota; kingdom Metazoa; phylum Chordata; class Actinopteri; order Beryciformes; family Melamphaidae; genus Poromitra; species Poromitra crassiceps. The sequence goes on along the minus strand of NC_139625.1, from coordinate 19,560,993 downwards.
TACTAAGATAGTTTATTTATTCTGATAATTGAACTGAACCAACTAGTAATTCTTAGAAATCTGTGGCCTTGTCTATACGTCAGGTTTTGGTTATAGGACAAGAATCCGGATCTTCCAGTCGACTGGTGGCGAGCCCGACCCACGAAAGAACCTGAAAGAACTTTCACACACAAATTCCTATACAACTGGTGCGGTAGGAGACACCACTATCCACACACACATTCCCTTGGCTGGACACTACTCAGGACGATTCCACACTAACACACAAACACTTACCTTGGGCCCCAACGTTTTTTTGTGTGCACAGTAGAGATGCGCAGATGAGCTTTTAGGCCATCCTAATCCGCGTGTATGCATGAACCGTCCGCCCGCCATAAATCTGCGCAAATTATTTCATACTATTTATAGATCCGCGCCCGCCAGAAGGTCCTGAGTTCGATTCTCGCCTGGGACGCTGTGGGCGCTGGAGTTGTGACCCCCCCATATCTTCAGTGCCTACTGCCCAGGTGGGCTATCTCGTCGAAAGGGCCTTTCTGTGTGGAGTTTGCATGTTCTCCCCGTACCCCCCAGGGGGTTCCTCCGTACATAACCCCCCACTAAAAACATGCAGAAGATCGTCATCCGACCAGTGACGACAACATCTGAAGTTGGTCCAATGATGGTCCAATGATGGTCCCTGGGCGCTGGAAAGAAAAAGCGACCACTGCTCTTGGCCTGCCCCCCGGAGGAAAGGACAAGCCTGGATGGGTCAAATGCAGAGGACATATTTCACCGGCCACCGTCAGCATGAGTGTGTGTTGTGGCCGCATGCATGTGTTGTAGTGTGTTCGTGTGACAATAAAGACGGCTTCCGTCTGAAATCGTGTTTAAATCATGCCATGCACCCGACGGTATAAACGCTATAAAACGCTATAAAAGCAGCAAACTTACGGTTTCTGCTGCCGTTGGTGCGATCGCTGCAGTACAAGACTCCAAATAAACTTCCATGCTGTATTATGTCCAGTCCACCACTTGCCCTCATCGCTATAGCTTTAAGTTTAGTTTACTTGATTGCCTCATTGTATGGGAAAATACTAACGCGTCTTCTCTTCAAACACGTCTTCAGCGGAGACTCCTTTTTGAGGGTGACATCATTGACCATATATGGACGAAAAGTGGAGAGCACATGGCGTGTGTTTACGGCCGTGGGTCCTTTGGGGGATCTACAATAGGCGACTAAGAATGTGCCTGACGAAAAATGTAGCTTAAAATACGTTCATAGACTAGAGAACGTAATTCATATTTTTTTCCCTCATTAATGATACATCGTTTCAACCGCCCGCAACCCATCCGCTATTAATCAGAATGTTTATTTTTATGATTCAGCCCCCCCGTGGGGCGGGATATCCGCGGTCAGCGCGGTTATAACTGCGGCCCGCGCATCACTAGTGCACACATTTTATTATTTTAGTTTGTTATTTTTCATAATGTATTTGAACTGTTGTTTGGTATTAATAATATCAATTTTCTAACTTCATTCTGGTGTTGGATACATCATTACTGATATTCAAATCCAGGCTCCTTTCGTCCTACTTCTTCTGATACTGGTCATCTTGAAAGGTATCATAGTGTAACCAGTCATATAATAAATATTAATAAATATTAAATATTAATTTTTAATGAATATCAGTACTGAGTCATTACGCAACATGGATTTCATACAACAGTCAGGTGTTAAGATTCCAAATACTGTGATTGTGAGCGGGGTAGCCGAGGTAGGGAAAGATGAAGAGGTGTTAGACTTCCTTAACACATTCACTGCCAGCCGTTTTTTTTTTAACTGTAGGTAGCTTCTGCCAGAGTTTTTTTTTGAGGATTCTGGCTCATCTTTCAAGACCCGAGGATTCTTTTCTGCTAAGATTTTGTGAACACAAAATATCTCAAAAGAACTAATAGAATGTGTGCTTTCTCTGTCTAAAAGAGTTAGTTTGTAGAGTTAGTAGTTATGTAGGCATTAGCACTTGAATACAGCATGGTTTCAGCGTCTGAAAATTTAAGCTGAGATAAATAGCTTTTTGTGAAATTCGATAGAACAGTCACTTTAACCATTCATTTTTGGCATCAGTAAGACGTCAGACATCTAAACAATAGTTTTGAACAGTAATTTCCTCCATAACAGCAGGAAACACCCCTCTCCTTCAAACTCCTCCCTCCGTGTGTGTTCTTCTTGGCTGCAGCGGGCGTGTCACAAGCTCGTTTCTGCTGCTGCTTTGCTGCTGCTCCTGTCTGCTGGCGGCCGCTGGGCAAGTCTGGATGGGCTCGCTCGTTTCTTGGGGTTTGGGTTGAGAGCTTTGATGAAGCTTTTGCGATTCTGGTCTTATTTATGCTGCGTGTTTCAAAGTGTGTTCCACCCGTGATCTATTATGCAAATTTGCAATCCGGCACTGCCAGCAATCAGCGCGAAAGCGAAAGCGTTTTCGCCAATCCATTTTCATGAGAATGGCTTCCTCACACTGCTTTTTGCTTGCCTTCCTCTAGTCTGGAGAGCACTGTCGCCACTTAGTGGGTCGGTGGAATGGGTTGTACACGTTCGGTGGCTCCAATATTTATATAAGAGATGTAAAAGGGTTAGATGCACATCCCACGGTCAAAAAAAAAAAAATCTTTTTTTTTACGTGTTAACACGTCATTGGCAGTCAACCGTTGGATTTTTTTTGACGTGTTAACACGTCATTGGCAGTGAACGTGTTAAGAAGTATGGTGACATCCAAAGAACCATTTTGGTTGATGATTTGTCCTCAGAATTTAACCAAAACCTGATTGAGTATTCAGACAGCTCAGCTGTAGAAAATCTAGAGCCGCTTCTGCCATACAAGTACACACTGCAAGGTGAACCCAGTGTTGTGTACTATATTAGGACCCTAGGCAGTGTTTACACTACTAATAAAGGCAGTTTTACTAAGTCATACCTAGCTGACTTAAAGGAGTTAGCAAAGCAAAGTGGTAAAAGCTATGAGGAAGTGCTGAAAGAGATGATGGAGCAGATGAGCGATCACATTGAAACTCTTAAACCAGTAGAAGAGGTAGATCCCCCTATACTTGTTAAGACCACTAAGTTGGAGACCTCAGCTTCGAAAACCAGCCTTGCCTGTGCCGTTACATTGGTGTCAGAAGTGGGATGTTGGGGTGGCCACGGTCATCGGAGGCGTAGTCGGTGTAACCCATAGAGTTAATACATCTAGATCAGCCTGGAGAAATTATGAACTAGGCTAGAAATCCCTTTCACATTCAGAAAGCCATAAACAATAAATGGATTGACACATAAAACAAATAAAATGAACCCCTTGTTCACTGACCATGTCACAATGGATATTATTGTTGTATTATGTGTCAATCCATTTATTGTTTATGGCTTTCTGAATGTGAAAGGGATTCCTGGCCTAGTTAATCATTTCTCCAGGCTAATGTATTAACTCTATACCTGGGTTAGTGTTACATACGTGTGTTTTTATTTCAGGCCTTCTCATTAATATTTTGGGGCTTCTGCTTATGTTCCCGGTGGCTGACCAGCAGCGCTGAGCGCAGCGTTCTAGCCCAAAGATAGGTGTCACAGTGCATTACAGTACTAATGACTCAGTGGAAAGGACAGGCGCTGGCAATTAGAGCTATGTGGTTCCAGAGGTAAACCCCAGGCTCCGAGCGGCTGTTATACCATGTTGAGTTAGGAGAATACAGAGGGGTGAAATTAGGTAATGGTACCCGTGGTTGCATTGCTGACAACGGGATGCTGTGTGGTAATGGCTCCCTTGCTATTGTCAATATAAAACACACACACACACACACACACACACGCGCGCAATTGATGTGGATATATGGAGGAAAATAATGGACTGTGCCTACGGGGAACTCCAAAAAGAAAAAGTTTTCATGGTTTTCATTGGCGAGTGGGCGGTAGGGTTGGCACGATGGACGATGGCATCGACCATCGTGATGGGCCGACCCCCTATCGACCTCTGAGCCTTCTACATCGGATCATCGTAATTCATTATCTGTATAATAATAAAAAATACTAAGTCCACTTACCGTGACGCGTGGGGGACGCGCCGGCGGTATTAAACGAGCGCACCCAGTTCAGACTCAGAGAAGCCTCCCCTCCCCCTCCTCCGCTCTAGTGCTTCTCTGCACTGGGTGCGCTTGTTTAATGATGCCGGAGCGTCCCCCACTTTTAAGACAAAGTCGAAACTTCACGTTCTTTCCTGTTTTCGCAAGCTAACGGCAGAAACCTACATGCTAGCTTGTTGCTACAGACACGCTGAAAATGGCAAGTTTTGACGAAGATTTGGATTGTTGGAAACTATTTTCCAAGGGCACTGCCGCTAAGTGCCGCCCAAGATGAGTGTGATTGGTGAGTGCTGCCAGACTCCTCTCACAGAAGGGAGCGGAGGCTGGCAAGCGAGACTAATGTGGAAGTGACTTAAACCAGCATTCTTTTGAATGACCTGCAGGGGGCGACTCCACTGGCTGCAAAAAGAACTCCAGTTACATGGAAGTGAATGGAAAAATAATTGTAATTCTCACGTGATTTATGGCCCTATTAAACACTTTCCTAATGAGTTTATAGTCTCAATCATCAACAAACAATGGCTGACATCCCGGTGGCTACGTCCATATCTGTTTGCAGTCTATGGGTGAGAGAGCGAAAAAGGCAATTCCAGGCAAAACTGTAAAAAACATGAGCACTTGATTTACTCATGATTCAGGAACCAACATTACCGCACACTTATTAGTGTGAATATTCATCTGGTTAATATGCTATGAAAACATATCTGCACTAAGCATTCCATTCAAACTGCAACGCCTTTGATGCAATGCTAATAGCACATGGTGCACTGTATATACTCTATAGTGTTTATGGTTGCACAAGCTGCATGTCATGAATAATATTTTGACAAGGTGTTTGTTAGAGATCCAAATCTTGAACGCAGATGTTTATGGACATTGCATAGTACTCTATTGTGCATGTTATGGAGGCTGTTTAAATTTTAAACACATTGCATTGCAGGGAGAAGCAGAAGAGCACCTCACTCACTTCAACTATTTGCATCCATATTCAGATGTGCCAGAGGTCGGTGTGATTCTTTAGCCCACAGCGGCATCATCTTTTTCGGACATCTGTAGCCGTTTGCAAAAACGAGGAATATATACAACAAATTAGAAGGTAGGAAGCTGGAGGAGGTTCACACAAACACACATCTTGCCAATTTCCTGTACAGAAATATTGTTTTTCGAATGGGGTAATTCAAGGTAAACCTGATAACAGGTCAGGCAAAAGACAGTATGGGAGAGAGAGACACACACACACAGAAAGTAAGTGGAGGATGTTAATTTGAACGTTAACAGGTCCTTACATAACCCTCATTCAAGATGTGACATGGTGGGTGGCCGTCATGAATATGTATCGCTCTCATAATGTGAAACACTTTTCCTCATATTATATTCCATCGACAGGCTGTCGCTGCCTGCGAAACGTGCCATTATGGAGAAGAAATAGGAAGCTGTCCCAGGCCTTGAGCAACAAGCATCCATTCTAATTAAGGGCCCATACAGCGTGATAGATTATGGGCCGATTACTGTCAGAAGTCCAAGGGTTTGGTTCTGTAACCTGGGAGCGCAAACGTTCCCTCGGGACGTGTTTTTGTGCAATCCGACTTGCAAGAATGATAACTCTGCCTCTCTTGGAAAACAATCGACAAAACTTTTATATTAAAAAAATGAACACATTCTGTCTGCAGTAGCCTTCGCCAGGCTTAAAGGACTGCAGTGAATATATTAAGTGACATTGAAAATGGCCACCTCTGTCTCCATTATTTTAACAAACAGACACCGGTATAGAGCTGACATTTCTTGCCCCGGAAGAGTGTTCCCCATTCATTTCTCCATAGACAATGAATGGGGAACAACGGACGGAACAACAAAAGTTTTTGCGGGGCTGTTGGGTCTGTCGGTCCGGCCACAACACGTCATAGTGGGCGTGGCCGGCCTGGCAGACCTGACGGCTCAGCTGGGCACACCGCCAGTTGCTGAAAAGCAACTGGTTGACACGTCATACCCAGCTGTCAGTGCGACTGCTTCTGAAGAAGATGAGAGTTGACTCGTCGAAACTGTCAAGGTAAATAAATAACATCTATAAACCTATATCTGATCACAAGAAAACAAAAACGTCTGAAATGTTTTATGGTCACTCAGGATTCAGTAGGTCACGGGTTAGCTTGGTTCCAACCTTAAAACTCGTTATATAAGGATTTTTTGAAATGTCTATGGATAAAATGAATGGGGAACTCTCTTCCGGGGCAAGAAATGTCATGTGACTGTTCAGCTCTATTGTTTAAAGGTCCCATTCCGTGCAAAAGCTGTTTTTACTTCTAAATGCATATATGCTGTTGTCATCCCTCCCTGTAATGAGTGCTCAGAAGCTCAGAACTGTCAAGAGTTGGATTTGTCCCTATACAGCTCTCTCCTGCTGTCTCATTCAAGCCACGCCCCCTTACACTCTGTTCTCCCAGAGGGGTAGGTGTTACGTCACAACGCGACTTTAGCATACTGCGCGCGATCTCTCTCACACAAACTGTATGTAATGTCATCGGGTGCATAAACCCACACAAATGCCTTTTTGCTCAGAAAACAGCATCGGAGGATCAACAGCATAACTGGCTTTTATTCATTTTTAAGAACAAGATCCCAGACACTCCTAGCTTACCTGTTTGTCTGTGCTAACCATTTCAGCCCAGAATGTTTCAACAATCTGGGGCAGTACAATCAAGTTTTAGCCACAAAATTAACACTTCTAGCTGGAGCGACGCCAACTGTACGTGATCCAGCAACTGCGGAGGTGCATTCGGTAAGTCTAGGCATTTTTAGATGTCCTGTTTAGCGTAGCAACCGTTAAGTTAGCGATAGCTCGTTGCTAACGTTAGCGTTTCACCGGTGTGGACACAACCTAGCGTGCTGGTCCACGGACGCTAATCTGATTGGCCGCTGGGAGCCTGGGGCGGGCTCTCCCCCAGCGGCTAGGGGTGTCACGATACACTCAGTTCACGATACGATACGTATCACGATACTGGGTTCACGATAACGATACGATACGATACGATTTTAACAATATTTTTTTAAACTTGAATAATGACAATATATGACTGGAAAAGTAGTATTTTATTTGAAATGCACAAATACAAAACATGCTGTTGTGGGAAATTGTTATTACAATAACAACTAGAAAAAACATGAGATTGGAGATAAGGCTTATCTTGAAATAGAATGAGTTACACCGTCACTTAGATTTACTTTGAACTAAAAGGTTTCTCAGCAGTATAAATTCTCATTATGCATCTTCAGTTTTTCTTCAAACTCAAACAACAAGACTTTTCTTAGTCTATTTTTTATGCATCTTCAGTTTTTCCTGTCAAGTAAACAGTTTTGCCAGAAACTCAATTGAATGGTTTCTCTCCTGTATAACTTCTCATGTGTCTCTTCAGAGACTTGTTCAACTGAACTACTTTCCACACATTGAACTTCAACAAACAAAGACGTTTCTTTGTCTATTTAAAAAAAAAAAAAAAAAATTGCGATATGAGATTTCATCTCAACGATACATATCGTGACGTTTTACTATCGCGAAATTTCGTGGGATGATATATTGTGACACCCCTACCAGCGGCCAATGGGAACTGTTAGTTCTGAATATATTATAGAAACAGACCATTCCTGGGAAGCGACGAGATAAGGAAGTGAGAACAGCGTCAGAATGAACGGGTTTGAAATATTTTCTACAAATTACTCCAGAATCATGTTTTATGGACCACAGACACACGTTTTTAAGAGGTTACAGCTGCACGAATTGGGACCTTTAATTGCTTTCGTTTGTATGCTTTTTAAATACTGGTGTCTGGCTGGACTTCAGGAGTAGCTCATGTTTTTCATTTTCATTAGTGCGTTTTTCCCCATGGGGCAAGATATAGACGTGATGAGCCAAATGTCAGTCGTCCAATCACTTACTGTAAACCCTTTTTATACCAATGCACTGTCAAATTGATTTACAGTATTGTTTGTCAGTTTGTTTGTTTTGTTTGGTTTATTGAGCAATATCTAATTAAGATAAAAGTAAATAACAGTCCAATATTTGCGGACAGTTAACAGTTCAGAATTTCACAAGCTTACTGACACAATTTTTCCATTAACAAGATGATAATCAATCAATTAAATGGTGCATTTTATGTGTTACCATCCCTCCTCTGCTAGTCTGTGCCTGACAGTTACAGTCCCCCCTCTGCTAGTCTGTGCCTGACAGTTACAGTCCCCCCTCTGCTAGTCTGTGCCTGACAGTTACAGTCCCCCCCTCTGCTAGTCTGTTCCTGGCAGTTACAGTCCCCCCTCTGCTAGTCTGTCCCTGACAGTTACAGTCCCCCCTCTGCTAGTCTGTGCCTGTCAGTTACAGTCCCCCTCTGCTAGTCTGTCCCTGACAGTTACAGTCCCCCCTCTGCTAGTCTGTGCCTGTCAGTTACAGTCCCCCCTCTACTAGTCTGTTCCTGACAGTTACAGTCCCCCCTCTACTAGTCTGTTCCTAACAGTTACAGTCCCCCCTCTACTAGTCTGTGCCTGACAGTTACAGTCCCTCCTCTACTAGTCTGTGCCTGACAGTTACAGTCCCCCCTCTGCTAGTCTGTGCCTGACAGTTACAGTCCCCCCTCTGCTAGTCTGTCCCTGACAGTTACAGTCCCTCCTCTACTAGTCTGTGCCAGACAGTTAGCCCCCGTTCACACAGGACGCCGAAGCAACGCTCAACCTAAGCTCTACCTACGCTGAACCCACAAGTTTCATGTAGGTGTCCTTGTTAACAGGCGAGGCCGTGTCATGCTGAAGCCACGGTCACGCCTTGCTCAAGCGATCGTTCAGGATTCACCCATATTTTCCAAGCGTGACGCGTGAAGCCAGGCATGAAGTCAATGGGAGTTGTGGGCAGCTTCAAGGCGCGAGAGTAGGCACTGAGAGGAAAAGAGAAGGCTTCTTGTGTGAACGGTTAAGCGTACGTTCAGCTTGTGCCTGCTTCAAGCTTCAGTTCTACTCACGTTCGGCGTCCTGTGTGAACAAGGGCTTACAGTCCCTCCTCTGCTAGTCTGTGCCTGACAGTTACAGTCCCTCCTCTGCTAGTCTGTGCCTGACAGTTACAGTCCCTCCTCTGCTAGTCTGTGCCTGACAGTTACAGTCCCTCCTCTGCTAGTCTGTGCCTGACAGTTGTTGACTCACCTCGTATTAAGTTATAACTGCAGCCCGCGCATCTCTAGTACACAACTTCCGGTCTCGTATTCATAGTAAACACAAGCCCAATTGAACGCAGCATTAGCTACAGCAACAACTGATGCTCCACCCATAGGCGCTCTGCAACTCACTGGACATCTGTTGGAGACGCACCTGCTGCCAGCTTTGTACTGTCGTACTGCTCGCAGCAAATTCCTTCACTCTACTATCCTTTCAGAGCTATCAGTAGTCTTTTGTCAGCTGCTAATATCAGCGTGTATTTGGCAGCGGTGTTTCTCACCCGGGCTCTGTTTCACGTGGCAGACCTCCAACTGCAAAACCTGATCATCTGGAAGCCGGCATGGATGACACCTCCTGAAAAGCAGGATCTGTTTTCAGTCTACCCATCTAAACACGCACGCACGATGTGAGTTCACGCTTAGGATCATTCAGTTCAACTTTCCAGCCTCTGTCAATCAATTAGCGCCCGTGTGGGGGGAACATAAATGCCTGAGGTATGTCCAAATATGCTCTGCTATTTGCTTTTAAAGTCAATGTTGTGGCTCGGGTGTCGGTCTTATTGATTTCCTTCTACTATACCTTTTGCTTTAAAATTTAACTCCACTCCAACAATGATTTCCTATGAGCAGACATTTCAAGGCCAAACTTCGCAAAGGATGATTGACTCTCCCAAAGCCGCGTGAGCACCACCAAGTCTGTAATCTGGTACGTGATCAAGAAGAAAACCTGGAGCTGCTCTGACAAGTGACTGGAGAGTCTATTTGTGGAGGTGTGTGGTGTCTGGTTGCTTGGACCCAATATGTCATAGCTGGGCTAATATAATTAAAGCAGAAAAAATTAAGACACAAAGAAAAATCTGAAGGTGCTGTTTATTGTCAGTGGTGGGGCTCCAGAGAGCCTCTCTTGAGTACGTCACACAGTCTGCCTCACCTCTCTTGTTTCTAGCTTCTGAAGAGACTTGAAGCATACAGAAATGTTGAATATTCTATATGAGATTTCCACAGTAACATGAATCTGTTTTCAAGTGGATGCTCTCTTTCTCAGACCCTGAAGGCAGCTAGCGTGCAGGAGCCCCATACCGGCAGTCTCCTTCCCCTGACCTGACGGGATTAGTAACGTTACACTCCAAGGGTGCAGAATAGAGCAAAGGGGAATGTAACAAATACGTTTTGATGCATCACAAAAGTGTCTGCAGTTGTTTTGGTCTCTGTGTGTCACAATGACAGTGTCACATTTATGCCTGGCTTTGATGCTCGCCACATCACAACACATTACACATATGGCATTAATCGTTTGACGACTTAAAATAATCTTGCATTCCGATTTGCACAGTGCAGACCACATGGGACATATTAGTTCAATCAGTGTTTACTTTGCGGTATCTAATAATGTGCTTTATAGGATCTTTGTAATATATCACTGTGAGAGCGGCTGCGTTGGCAGATTGTATCTGCTGGCAAATAAGGAAAGCATGACAGCCAAGTTGACGTTCCAAACAGCAGGCCTAATGAGCTCCTTTTTTTTGTGCTTTGACAAAAGCCCATTTGAGAGTCATATACGTACGATTTATGGAAAACAATTGATTTCCCCCAATAAGCAGGTATAATGCGGCGAAATCAGTGGGGAGATGAAATAATGAAATAGCCTATGCCTCTATAGAAAGCAGCTCGCAAGGAATGCTGACCATATCGGCAAATGTTTGCTGCTCATTTGACAGTGATATATTTTGAGAAAATCCAATTCCAATTATCTTTAGAAAGCACACACAATGCAGCGCGAAATGTATCATTGCAATTCTTGCACGGCATACAAATGATGCAGAGCAAGTCTCAAGTTCTCGTGTTTATAATGCCTAAAGGTTGTATATACGTCTCTGAACCTATCAAATTGAAGTCAAGTGTAATGTTTGGGCCCTTGGCATTCCCTTCTCATGAGAAACACGGGCGTTTTAGAGCCATATCAGCCTAATCCTCCAGCAAATAGAGGATGACACATTGTTGTCCCCCACTGTGAATAATAATTAGCCGCTGGCACCGGCAAACACGCAAAATAATCATTTGCAAATCAGATTTGAACGGGTGTCACTACTGCATCTTAATCTTCGTCATTACGTCTGCATGTATTCCTGGGGCCTCGTGATTCAATAATGCGTGATATATATTTTTTTAAATATGTAGGCTATTAACCGATCATTCCCCCCCAACACAAACTGGGTTCAATAATTTGCTAGATTAACGAGGCTATACACATCAATCAGTGCAGAACTCTGCAGAAACAGACCCCGAGCAACCAAGCAGGCTTCTGAGGTGCTGGGGAGGGGAGAGGAGGGGAGGGGAGGGGAGGGGAGGGAGGAAATCTCTTGTTACTGAGAGGAAGAAAGATGCAGGCTGCCTGGTGTTGATCCTCTGGAAGAAGGTACAGAAGCAGGGAAACGCATTGGGGGGTTTTCACACATCTCCCCATTAACCAAGGAGAGGAGGTAAATCCTAGACAGCAGTCTGCGACATTGTTACGTTTGCTGTCTGTGCTCTCCGGGTTTTGAGCCACTTTCAGATCTTCATGCGCGACCAAACACCGCTGAGTTATGCTCTCAGCATTCAGCGATTCATAACACTACTGCGGTGTTTGGTCGCGCATGAAGATCTGAAAGTGGCATTGATATGCAAATGGAGTTGAAGACTATTTAGTTTTACACACAACCAGACTAAAGAAAACTACAAGTGCACTCTGAGAGCGCAGTAGCGCCGATAGTCCAGTTCTCTGTGTGTGTGTGTGTGTGTCAACAAGTACCTTGAAGCCCACAGCACAGTGGTGTGGTCATTCAGCCTAATGGCACTTTCGGCAATGTTTTGGGGGTACTCTACAACCTCCCTATCCATATGGCTCCTTTTCTCTATCCCCGCCCCCTTGCCTCACCCCACCCCCTCCCATCACCAACTCCCACTATGCACTTCTTGAATCCTGACTGTAGGGCCTTCCTATCCCTAGCTATGGCCCCTATTCCCTAGCCCTGCCCCCTTCCTCGATCGGATCCGCGCTAAAATGTAATGGGTACTTCCTTGACCCATGCAACCTTCAAACAAGTGCATGAAAATTGACCAAGTAATTGTTCCGTAATCCCGCTCACAGACAAACAGACAAACGGCACCGAAACATAACCTCCTCGGCAGATATGGCTCTTCCATACGGCGAACACAACTGCTCAGTGTAATTCCAAAAGTTAAAAGGTTCCCTCCTGTGACCTCGTCAACAATTGCGACCATTGCAAGCAAATCATTCGCCCACAGAGCGAAAGGGGGAGGAGCGACAATGGACTTCTAGCAATTGAAACAGGCACAGCGTGCATCCCTGCCCCGGTGCCCCGTGCTGCACGGAGGAAACTCATTTAAATGAGGATTGCGGCTGGCGGAGCTAATCATGCATCACTGTTCAAATGAACGACATTCTGAGAGGATGTGGAACGGGGACTCGAACGGGGTGACAATGTGGCTGAAAGTAGGCTTTAATGAAAAAATGCAAATGTCACAAAGCAGACATCTTGATTTTATGCTTCATCGTTCAGCCCTGTTGAGATCTTTTGATTATTCCAATGAGCTGGCCTCTGGGTGACAGGCAAACCTTGCGCACGCACGCACGCACACACACACACACACTGGATCCAACTAGGCAATAGACCCTTTTCACGGTAGCCCTTTTGTGTCTCAAAGGCGGGATAAACACAGGTGTACCAAAACATTAATTAGGTTTTCCAACTTCCAGTCCATTTAGGTGTTCCAGTGCATGGGGCCCTAATTAGTGAGTTGGTTGCACCTGTGTTTACCCTGCCTTTTAGACACAAAATTGCGGCTGTGAAAAGGTTCTATGAAGTTACCATTGCCCGTGCAGAAATTTGATTTTTTTTCTTCCCCCGAAACAAGCAATCTGTAGATTATGTTCAGAGGTCCACTACTCCCATGTTTCTCAAATAGGGTACGCGGAGGTACTACAGGGGGTACTTAGAGGGGGGAATGTAAAAAGTAAGAATAAATCATGGAAATGAATGAAATGTTACATCTACTCAGGATGCACTTACTAATTTCTTATTTATAATATTATTTTCTTGAAAAGGTGGGTTTCATTCATCGCATCATATGCTATGGTTGTCTTGCAGTTTACTAAGCAAAATGGTGTAGTCAGGTAAAGATGCTGCTTGGATTCAGAAATCAGGGAAAGGGGGTAGGCTACTGAAGCCAAAAAAGTTTGAGAAGCAGTGCACTAATCCATATAGCAGGGATGGACGCGCTACAACTCCGTGCAGACTTGCCAAAAATGCTCATAAACAGCTTAAATGTGGGAAATTGAAAAATCAGCTTAGTCAGTCCCTTCCTATCTATGCCAATAGAGAGCCAAAGTCGACGTCACTTCCTGCTTCAGCATGCCTACCAAGAGATTTTCATCTGCCATTTCGCAAAATGCTTATAAAAATAGTTTTACTAACCAAACGATTCAGCTATATTTAGGAGAGACCACAGAACATTTCACTCGACCAATTTTTTTTTAATAATAATAATAATAATAAATAAATAAAGTTGATTTTTTTAATCAGCTGCTTTTTAAACGTTTTGGTCCGAGTGAAATGTTCTGCGGTCTCTCCATTTTGCTCTTGACAACTCTCACACCAGCAATATTGGCAAGGCAACAGAGATGAAAAGAGTACTGACAAATCCTACTCAAGTACAAGTATTGTTACTTTCATGAACATTTACTCAAGTACAAGTAAAAGTATAGTCCAGGAAATTACTCAAGAGTAAAAAAAAAAAAAAAGTAGCTGATTTAAAAGTACTCAAAGTAGAAAGTACTTTTTTAAACACTTTTTCTTAAAACATTGATTACATTTCACACATCTTGCACATTATGTGTTATCTAACCTTGCATCACCAGGCTCTCTCAAAGAGACATTACTACAGGTAGGAAGACACGCCCCCGGTGGGTCTTCCGCTTTGTGTGCCACAGTGTTTTCTTTGCCCCATTTTACCCTTTTGACCGCTGTGTTAGGCGGCGATGCCATTATTTGGTTTTGGTTGTTTGTTTGTTTGGTTTTTAGCTTTTTGGGTAGCTAGATACTCGCGTCACCCATGTTCTCCGAACAGAACGCAAGGATTGAGCGGGAGCACAGCTGCACTTTGGTTCCTGGCAGATGTCGTGGGTGTCCTCCGCCCATAGCTGGATGACACAGAACAAGGTTTTTCCACCCAGACTACGTGTCACCTAAGCTGTCCCAATGCGATGTCATTAACCAGGAAGAGAAAAATATTCTCTTCTAAATATTCTCTTCTAAATTCTTAAAGAGAAATCTGTATGTAAAATACAATCAACAAAAAAATCAAATGCTTATGTGGTGGCCTGTAGAAACCCTTCACATGGTGAAAATTTTACATTTAAATTTTTTTATATGTTCATAAATTACAAACTCTCCCCTATATATATCTTTTTGAATGACACTCAGATCAAAAGTTAGGAGTATTTTAATCCTGCACAACTGCACATCTGGGGGCCCTATAAGCAGGATATGTTTGGGTGTATATACATTTATATTACAATTATTTTAAGCAGAGATACCCATGAATGGGCTCTTTGGATTCACAAGTCTCAGCTTTCTTGCCATACCTAACTTCTACAATCCCATGACCGTTTAAGCACCACAGTGTGCAGAAATATGGAAAGAAAGAAAGAAAGAAAAAGAGGCTAGAATAACATATTTTCACTGCATGCTGTGTCGTTCGGACCCTGGAGCTCTTAAACCCTGTGTAGCTGATTATGTCACACATGGCTGTAAAGACTCCTGTGGTTCTGAGTCCAATTTCATCTTTTATATTTTGTATCGCTTGTCTGTACTTTTGAACTTTTGAATTGGAAAACTTTTACCTTTACCATATTATTATTACTCTGTAAAGCATTTTGAACTGCCCCCATCAGTGCAGGAAGTGTGCTATACAAAAGCTGCCTTGCCTTGCCTACTGTAATTACGGTCGTATTCAAGCCATAAGCCATGTGGAGCACTTAGCACTACACAACATGGCTTTCTACCATTTAAACCCACTTACATCATCCATCCTACATGCCTCTGGGTAAGATACATGGGGGCAACAGGAACAAAATGATTGGCCTTTATAATACGAGGGAAACCCTGGATGCACCCTGGATGGATAATGATTTAAAGTGCTTAACGACACAAAGAGACCAAGCTAAAAATATGTCCATGACATCAGGTTGAGTGAGAGAAAAGCATACTGTGTAGACTGTGGAATCAAGTAGGCTAAGTAACCAAATTGAATGGGGTGAAAAAGAGATAATTCTAGCAAAGAATAAAAGGAGTCAGTAAAAAGCTATAGATACAGTCGGTCACGTTACTTCTGGTACCGCGTGTGTGTGTGTGTGTGTGTGGGGTCGTGGTCATGGGGGAAAATGCGAGGATTTCCCCCACGCTGACCCATTGACCACACGTCTATGAGACACCGCCTGAATGTATGGAATGTGTTGTATTATATGGCTAGAATACCTAAAAATTAGAGTAAACACACGCACAGCTCTTCTTGTAGGTGCTGAGTCCAAAGTTTCATTTCATTTAATTTATTTATTTGTTCCGATCATGATATTTCATACACCAATGGTTGCAATTCAATGTTTCCACATTCCATGGTCGGAAAGGAGCAGGAAGAAGAAAAACTTATATTACCTGCCCCCTATTTTTGCATTGCAATTTTGCATTTTAAAAGACAACGTTTCGAGCCGTTGCAGGCTCTTCGTCAGGTCAGGCCAGGCCAGCTCAGGCCACGTCAGGACGAAGAGCCTGCAACGCTCGAAACGTCTTTTAAAATGCAAAATTAAACAAAACATTGGGAGCTAATCAGCGTCGCGAGTCTCTTTTAATCTTGATAGAATACCTTTTTACTCATTACCCTGTTCTCTTTGATCAAATTGGATTTTGTTCTGAATCAGAATCCGAATCAGCTTTATTGGCCAAGTATGTACACATACAAGGAAATTGGCTCCGGTTCGCTTAACTCTCAATGTACTCTCACATCTAAAAGGAAAAGTATGCTCGGGCTAAAACAGACAAGATATCCTGTTATTCATCTATACAGGACTGGAACAGCCACTACTGGACTACTTTTGTTACTGTGCCC
The DNA here is from genome assembly GCF_964638095.1 of Poromitra crassiceps. Lineage (NCBI taxonomy): Eukaryota > Metazoa > Chordata > Actinopteri > Beryciformes > Melamphaidae > Poromitra > Poromitra crassiceps. The sequence goes on along the minus strand of NC_139625.1, from coordinate 19,544,536 downwards.
TAGAACTAATCCAATGAACAGACTGTATTATATACAGTAGAGCCTTTTCCTTATGGAACACACTTCCTCTGGATCTTTGAAACATTAGGAAGATAGATTTTAAGAGACACTTTAAGTTAAGCTAGTGTCTTAAAACACATTAAGCCATGTAAAAGAAGGCCCACCTAAACAAATCAATATCAGCTATACGCTATATTAAACATTTTCAGTGCTTTACCTTGCTGTCAGACAGCACTTTCCTTTGGCACTACATCTTCTCAACCATAGAACTTACAGTGCCGCGTCTATGTGCCAACAGACCGCAGTGCCGACAGTCCGCAATGCCGATAGCCCACAAGCGGGACCGGCTGGAGCTAACCTCTCCCAGCCCCCACGCCTAAACCTAACCTCTCCCACCCCCATGCCTAAACCTAACCTCCCACAGACCCTAACCCTAAACCTAACCTCTCCTACCCCCCCATGCCTAAACCTAACCTCCCGCAGACCCTAAGGCTGGGTTCACACCGGCGACCCAAGCCTTGCCTATGCCTTGCCTTTACCCACGCTTTTAAATAGGCGCCCATTTTAGTCAACGAGGCTGTGTACACCGGCCGCCTGAGCGTGAACCCTGCGCGTACCCATGCCTTGCCTGTGCCTTGCCGATTTTATCGTTTAGGCGTGAGTTCTATTTTCAAGCCGACTAGGCGCGTGCAGGCAGGCTTCTTCTGTCAAGCCATGAAAGAAAAACGTGACAATATCCGTGGGAAATGGCAAAGTCAACTGAATTTCAAAATAAAATGGAGTTTTACAACAGTGTTGAGCAGAGAGAGAGAGAGATTGACGGGTGGCTATCACGTGGGGCTTTCTCCCTGTCTGCAAACAAATCTTCATGAGAGAGAATAGCGACCGAAGAAGGAAGATGGACAATGTTGTTGTGCCAGCACATATTCTTGCAAGATCACCTTTCTAAAATGTCCGACTATAGTCAGACCTGGTTATACATATCCAGCATCAATAGAACATTAAATATATCCGATTTATTTTACCTATGATAATTCGGGACCACACGTGAAAAAATACAGTCGGGAGAGAGGAGAGGCGCTTTTGACTCGGCTCCAGGTTCAGCATGCAAAGGAGTGCGGTGTGATCGCAAAAACGTGTAATAGGTTTACGCCCAGCTCAAGGTCTGCAGGCGTAGGTGTGGGTTGAGGCAAGGCAAGGCGTAGGTTCTCTGTGTGAACTAAGCCTAACACTAAACCTAACCTCTCCCACCCCCCACGCCTAAATCTAACATTGGCACTGCGGGTGGTCGGCATAGCGGGTGGACACCGAACTTCCACGTTCATGCTGCGCAGAACACCTTCGGACCCAAACAGCAATCTGTGGTGTAGGAATACAGACGTTCTACGGTTGAGAAATGTAGTGTCAAAGGAAAGGGCTGTTTGACAGCAAGGTAAAGTGCTGAAAATGTTGTTAGTATAAAGTACACTTAAACTGATATTGATTTGTTTAGGTGGGCCTTCTTTTAGATGGCTAACGGCCACATTCCACTGAGTCCGTGTTCGGTCCGTCTGCGCTGCGGTACGGCTTCGGTGCCGATACGTTGCCACTCTAATCATTGACCTACTCCGCTGCGTTGCGTGTCTACTCCGTCCCAGCTCCGACGATCCGGAGCTCTCCGAAAAAGATACGCAAGGCTTCTATTTTCCACGGATGTCGGAGCAAAGCTGCAGCAAGTTGGGCGGAGCCAGGCATGGAGTCAACAGGGCAGAGGTGTTTACAGCATTCAATATCAAGCCAGAGGACAAACATGTATGAGGAAAAGTTAATCATTGAAGTGGAAAACCACAAAATAATATATGACACGACACATCCTTTTTACAAGGACAACACCAAGCAAGTCCACCCCTCCTCTGCTTCTCCAGTTGGGAACAATGATCTTCTGCCTGTTTGTTGTTGTATTTATCCCACATACAAATTGTCTCGCATGATTTCACCGCGAGAACTTGTCGGTCTCGTCACTCTAACTGTCTGGCGGAGTGGAGCCGTGACGTGCTCTGCACGCAGTCGGTTAGTGTTGGCGGAGCACAGAGCACGTAGCAAAACCGGAGCACAGCCGCAACGCAAATGCAACAAATGTAGCTAGAGCGATAATTCTATAAGAGAGACCTTAATGTCATTCATTCACTCACTTTTCATTCTTTCACTCTCAGGATATAACTCTAGCTCTCATACCCACTTCTTAATCAACCTGCATTTTCCTGTTCTAGGAGAAACCATTTAGTTGTCACTGGCTCTCATTCATCCCTCCTGTCCTCATTCACATCTTTCCCTGTCAGGAGAAAACCTTTTAATGTCACACCCACTCATTGATAAATTACGTCATCAATCACCCCTTTTCCCGCTTCTATCTAGCGTCACTGTTTGTGGGAGGTATTGTTCATTTTAGGCCAATCAGAGTAAGACACCTTTTCTCATTCAGCCTATCACATCAAGCTGTCAAAGCTAAAAGCTCTCCGCTTTCTCTGTGTGATCTGTTGCTTTTCAGTACGTTCCTGCGATGCGTTGGTCATTCAGTGCTGCTGCCTGCACTTCTCTGCTGTCTCCGGTCTCGTTACGCCGTCATGCTGCTCGTGCTGCAGTCACTATCACCCACAAGGAGTTCATTCATGCTGGCATTTTCGTTCGTGGATTCTGTCGGGCAAGTCATGCTTATGTTGTCATGCTGCGCCACACGGCTTGCTTGCGCCTGCCTACCTGTCACTCTGTGCAGCCCATGGTGATTCCTGTCCACACACGCAAGCGCCCCGGACCACCGCGCCTCTGTTCGTCCGTCATGACTTCTGTCCCCGGCTCCGTCGGCTCCTAATCTCGCACGGCTTCAGCAAGACTCCGAGAGTTTTCACTTGAACAGCAATGCACTGGCCCTGACGCGCAGGGAAGCTGGTATCGATCATAGACTGTAAAAGGTATGGATATTCCACTTGTTGGAAGCATTCGGCTAAACTCCTTGTTTCAAGTCTCCGCTCAGAATTAACCATTCAGAACTCAGCTCATGTGTCAAGCTCTCCACTCAAGAATAATCATTTACTCGAATCATGCTGTTCAGCGGCATTACGCAAATCGTGACGTCATCTGCAGACCCAGTCCACCCAGCGCTAAGCATGCTGGGAGATGTAGTCATCACTTCACTCTACTTCACTCTATCAAAGCTGAGTATTCTACACCATCGCACTAAAACAGGCTAATCATTCACGCTCATTCCCATGCTTGCATCACATGATCAAATTTGCTGGTTCAAAGTTCTATCAACTGTTTTCCCACAAACTCTGCCGCATTTACAGGATTTCTCATCTTAAATTATTAATTCAATTCACATGATGCACTGGAATCTTGATCATTCATATGGCCAAATCTAGTTTATATATTTTAATTTATAAATGTAGTTGCAATAATGTGTAAAAATGTTCATGGGTCTAAATCAAGGTTAAAATTCTGCACATGATCTCGTGCGTGTTAAGCTAAGATCATGATAGATCTAACTTTGGTGCAGTGTTTGCATGCACGTCTCACTCTAAATGCTCAAATCAGCCCATTCAGTGGCAGGATGTGCGTAAGCATGCTCATGAATGAGTGTACTGCGAGCACAGTCAAATGGCTCGCTTCAAGCTTCCCTTCATGGCTAAGGAACCATGTGTTGAGACTATAATGTTTAAACATGCTCTAAGTCAGCATAATCAAAGAAGCAGTCGTCTTGGTCTCAAGTTGGGACTTAAATTAAGGTCATGCAATATATTTGTCAGTCACATGTGTCAGCCATTTTGTAACTTTTCATAGTCAGCCATTTTGTCAGGCTGGTGTATTCTGTGTCCTCTGGCACTGTGCAGAGGGTGGCAGGGAGTGAGCATCTGGCTCATGGAGCTGGGCTCCCAACTTGGGAAAGCTAACGTTATCGCGTCTGTCCTACTCTTGTCAAATGCTCTGTTTTGCATGCATGGTCTCAAATCATTTACGTACCTGGCAGCAGGTTCATGTCATGTCTTAAATCTTTTGCATCATTCAATGTAATTATTTATGTAACCTAGCTCATTCTGAAACCATTTAAACGTGTCGGCATTCGTCAGTTCTTTGCAGCATATTCTAATTCAGTCATGTTGTCTGAGCTGCTTTCCCTCAGATTGACTGGCGGGATATCAATGGTGGATGGCGTTCCCATGAGGCGATGGTCGCAGCTTCCTCTCCAGTAGCCTTAACCAGGTCTCAACAGCAGCCATCGCATGCTTCTTCGGAAACTTCAGCAAGTATTCATTCGCATCTGTTAACCTAATGCATTGCATTGCTTTCAGTCAATACATAGCAACTTCAGCCAAAACAAGCAATTCCTCCTTCTAACTAATTGCTTACTCGAATATAAATGTACGTATTCATGCATACATGTGCTGATGTTCATGTGTCATCATGCTGTTTCGATGCTCAGCTCAAGCCCAGTATAAGTGTCATGCTTTCCTCAGACGACAGCTCACCCAGTCACTGTTTGATGGTGAGATGAGGCGGAGCAAACAAGGGATCCCAGGTGACATGAGGAGATCATCCTAATAATCAAGTCATGTTTAATTCCATCTGCTCATCTAGGTGTTTTCAGTCTACAGTGTTCATCGCTAATATTGTGATCAGTGCTAAAGTTGTTCCAGCTGGATAATTGGAACGGCATTACTTTTTTCTATAATGAGCTGGTTAACTCCTCAGATTCTCTCAAATTTTTCACGGATGCTGCCCCATCCGTGGGTTTTGGGGGGTTCTATCAAGGCCAATGGTTTGCCCTGGCCCTCTGAATTTGCTAACTTCGATCAGTCATCAGCTTTGTATGAGATATTTCCCATCACAGTTGCTTGTCACATATGGGGTCATCACTGGAAGCGTAAACGTATCGCAGTGCTATGTGACAACCAGGCAGTGGTTGACATCATCAATAGAGGGCGCTCTTCCTCCAAAGACATCATGCCATTCATGAGATGTATCACCTGGTCTTCTGTCACTCATAATTTCATTCTGTCTGCTCGTCACGTGCCTGGGCACCTAAACACACTGGCTGACTCTCCCGTTTTCATTTTCAGACTTCCCGGAGCATCTGTCCCGAGGCCATGCTTATTCCCTCTCAAGTTCCCCCTCTTCATGTCCTAATGTTGCATTAGAGGGAGGCACCTCTATGCAGGTGTATCTTGATTCAGCCAAAGTTTATATGAGACGAGGGTTAGCAGTTTCCACTGTTAAAACGTATGACCTTGCTTGGTCTATATTTTGTGTTTTCTGTGTCTCTGTTAAAATGCCTCCCAAACCAATCTCTATTAAAACTGTCTGTGCATTTATCTGTTATTGCACCGATGTCTGCCGTTTTAAACCTCCTTACATTCGAGGACTAATTGCAGGCATTCAATTTAATGCTAGATGCTATGATCCATCTTTTCCTAGCCTATATTTAAATCCTGCTATTAAGTTATTGCTTAAAGGGATATCTAAGGTTTGTTCCCCTGTTCCCGATCACAGAAAACCCATCACTCTGTCTGTTCTTCATGTCATGATATTGGCTCTCAGGAATGGTTATTTTTCCCCCTATGTGGACTCTATGTTAGAGGCTGTTTTCTTTTTAGCTTTTTATGCTTTTCTTAGGAGTGGCGAATTTTGTAATTCCCTGTCTTTTGATTCTAATAGAGATGTTACGTTTTCTGATCTGGCTTTTCATGCCAGTCATTATAGTCTTCAATTAAAACATTCTAAACGTGGAGGTGCTTGCTCCGTAATCGTAGCTCGCACGGGTTCCCAATTTTGCCCCTTCAGATCTATGCTTAAGTATTTACATGTTAGGCCCAGGTCTAGTCCTTCTTCTCCGTTGTTCATCATCCCTGGGGATCTCCCCATGTCTAAATATTGGTTCGTTAATCATTTAAAATTAGTTCTTATTAAATGTAAAATATCCCCTGAGCATTATTCAGGGCACTGTTTTAGAATAGGAGCTGCAACTTCTGCTGCCAACCAGGGGATGTCGTCCTCCTCTCTGCAACTACTGGGGCGCTGGTCTTCCTCCGCCTTCCAGACATACATCCGCCCTGACATCAATGTCGTTCTCTCTCATCAAAAATCTCTGAAACCTTGATTGGTAAGTCATTTCCATTACTGGTGGTGGTTCTTCTCAATTCATGTCACTCATGGTCTTGGTCTCCTCATAATTGCACGTGTTAAGCAGCGTCCATCGAGTCGCCCTACACATCTAGGCTATTCTACTTTAATCACTCTTCTCATAATTGCACTTGTTTGCAGAGACCACAAGAGTCTCCCTTCTCAACAGCCTCCATGTGGCTTCATTCGCATCAAAGAACGCACATCAGAGACCTCAAGAGTCTCTCTTCGCAACAGCCTCCATGTGGCTTCATTCGCACATTAGAGCCTACAGGCTCTTCGCATTTTCGGCTGCATTTCACCATTAAACTCACGGTTTAGCTCTGGATCGTTCTCCCTAAACGGTCGCCATACTCCAGCTAATATCAAGTAGGCTCATGACCAGCAGAGTCATTGTGGCTTACCAGAGCATTTGGCATCATCCTGAATCTTTCATGTCTAATTGTTCTTTATCATGTTAATAGATTCCTGCTGCCTGGTAAGGTATCGGTCGAAGTCGCTCTCCTCTGGTACGTATTCTCATTCATTTTTTGGGGGATCTTCATTCCTATTCCTGGCTGATCTACCCCTGCTGATCATGACGTCATAATCAAGCTGACGTCATGATGGAGTCTAATCGCCAAAACTATATCTCTGTGCCTACAGGCTCATGTATCTAATCATCTAATAAATCATTGTCATTCTAGAAAGGTGTCTCTCTGGTTGAAATGTAGCTAGAGCGATAATTCTATAAGAGAGACCTTAATGTCATTCATTCACTCACTTTTCATTCTTTCACTCTCAGGATATAACTCTAGCTCTCATACCCACTTCTTAATCAACCTGCATTTTCCTGTTCTAGGAGAAACCATTTAGTTGTCACTGGCTCTCATTCATCCCTCCTGTCCTCATTCACATCTTTCCCTGTCAGGAGAAAACCTTTTAATGTCACACCCACTCATTGATAAATTACGTCATCAATCACCCCTTTTCCCGCTTCTATCTAGCGTCACTGTTTGTGGGAGGTATTGTTCATTTTAGGCCAATCAGAGTAAGACACCTTTTCTCATTCAGCCTATCACATCAAGCTGTCAAAGCTAAAAGCTCTCCGCTTTCTCTGTGTGATCTGTTGCTTTTCAGTACGTTCCTGCGACCCGCCTCCACCCCATTCTCCTCCAGTCCTCTGAGATCTCAGATTCAGAAGCTTCGCCACCAAGACCAAGACCTCATCTGTCACCACCACCAGGTCTAGACTCCACGGGGGGGATCTTCATTCCTATTCCTGGCTGATCTACCCCTGCTGATCATGACGTCATAATCAAGCTGACGTCATGATGGAGTCTAATCGCCAAAACTATATCTCTGTGCCTACAGGCTCATGTATCTAATCATCTAATAAATCATTGTCATTCTAGAAAGGTGTCTCTCTGGTTGAAGTGGAATGCCGGTGTAAGATATGTGTTGCTCTTGACCCCTCGCATTAGTAATATTGGCAAGGCAAGGCGAGTTTATTTGTATAGCACATTTCATAGACAGATGCAATTCAACGTGCTTTAGGTTACATAAAATAGATAAAAGAAAATAACACAGAGAAATAAGAAAAAGAGTATGAAGTGAAAAACAACATTAATGCAAAAGAACAAGTAAAAAAGCCTAAAATCAAGTAAGATAGATACAGTAGGTATTTCTAAAGGAAAATAAAGCTTTGGTTTGGCTCCATGCTGGGACTACTCTTTACTTGTCCAAACTGGAAGTGCGCCGCCCACAATCTACTGCAGGCAATACACTGACGGACTATTGATAAGTAACTCATATACAAACCCACATCAAATAATCATAACTATCCCTAAAGGCTTGTAATGTAAACATAGCCTCAGACAGTTGAAGCGTTGCCTTTGGACAAATTTGACTCAGCTGAAAATGGATCTAGATACGATCTTTCTGCGGCGCAGAGGCAATGCAAAAGTGACTTTATAAATAAAATTGCCTTGCCTTGGTGCAGAAGCGGAGATGAGTGCATGGAGATGCATGAGCTGACAACAAGACAAGAAAGTTTCCTTGGCAATAATGCTGAAGTTCAGCCACAGTGGGACCAGCCTTAGAAGCCTTTTCCCTTAGGAGCACACACTGTTCGGATTCAAACATGAAAGCAAGTGGAGCCAAGGGAAAACAGATCACTAATATTCTAATAGGCTGGTTTCTTGTCACATTTAGTTGTTTACATCACCAAATTTGAACCTTGTGTCTCAGACTGTGGCAGCCTGCCATGACCTGTAGCAAGGAGAGTAAGGGGGCTGAGGATGGACAGAAAAGCAGAGAAAAGCATGCCAGAGCAAAGGATGGTTAGTGACGCTGAGGGCTGAATTCATGTTAATTATTAAGGATTGCATCGCCTGTAGTGTGTAGCAGCCAGCATGGATAAATCATATTATAAAAGGGAGCATGTGGGCAATGTTCTCTGTTTGAATTTTGTCCCGGAAGTGATGTCATCAGTGATGTCACTTGAGCAATTGTGCATTGTGACATCACTGATTATGCCATAGGCAGTGTGACATCTTCAGTGATGTCATAAGAGCTAAGTCACATGACAATAGCGATTCAATCTAAAGCCAGCTCATGAAAGCTTTTAAATGTGCTCTTCTCGTCGAGTAGGTCTTTCTCAGGGACAAATTGTCTTCTATGTTTTTGGTTTGTTTGTGAATAAACATAAGGCCTGTAGTAGTTGGCATGAGCAGTAGGGGCCCTCACGATTCAATTCATGACACTGAGTTCACAATACGATTTTCCTCATGATTTATTTTTAACAAAATGAGATTACAGACAAATTCTGACTGAAAAAGATTCCCTTAATTATTTATTCGACAAAAAACACAAAATAATGTATTTTTTCTTATCTTTTCTTGATCAAATTAAATATATTTATTTTCTGAGGGAATGTATCACCGCACAGCATAGCGCTTGCAATGAATGCATTCATTTAATTTCATCTCACCGATTTGAATCATCACCCATTTGTATCCACTTTTAAGCATCTGGTGATGTATTTGCCACATCCCTATAGACCAAATCACCGTGACGTCACCATGTAAACAAATTTACTTCCGGGTACCACTTGGGGAAGGCGGCAGGTTTAAATGTGCGTGTTGTCAAATAAATGCTGTCAAACCCTCTCGTTGTTTTCGGCCGACTACTTTCAATTTAAATGGTTAAACGGTTGGTAAACATGCTTGTCCGACGTATCTAGCCTTTCTTCTGTGTTTGTTTTATGTAGTGTTAGCTAGCTAATAACGTTTGTTTGTCTGTCAAACTCGCTGTTTTTTTACGTTACAGACAGAGTAACCTCGCGTCACCAGGCTCTTCTCGGCGAGAAAGAGCCTGGTACAGACAGAGCTACTGACGCCACGTCAATTTAATTTAGCTTCAAGTCTACTCTAGTCTGGTCCAACAGGTAAATTAGCTAGTCTGGTCTCCACTAACGTTAGTGAAAGTGTTGTTCTGAATGTGAATGATATTAAACAACAACACAACACGGACAAACCATTTTTGTCTTCTTTGTCTGTTTTTGTCTTCAACACGTCAGTTTGTGCCGTCCACCGCCATTATAATGTGTGGACCTCAGGGGTACCCGGAAGTAAATGTAAACATCCCGCTGATTTGGTCTATAGAGCAGTGACATAAAGCCACCACAGCTGAACAGAATCAAGGGATGAGCCACACCTGCACAAACTCAACCTGCATCAACAGAAAAATGGAAGGAAAAGAACGTGATGCTAGACACACTGATTGACAGCTGGTCTCTAGGGAGCGCAGTGCAGAAAGCAGCACTGAGCACAGAGACATATCAACAAAATAAATAAATCATTGCATCTCAAGGATTACCATTTTCACGTCAGCAGAAACAAGCTGCCACGGTGTTGAACGGAGCTGCATGTGCTGCCTGCATCCTATTGTAAAGCATAAGAACCGCATCAGCAGTGCTGTGTGCAAAAACATCCCACTTCTTTCCTTCTAATTGATTATTAAATGACTGCATAAATGATGTGCATTGCATACACTGATATAAATGTACGTTTAGTCTCCATTCCTGGCTTTCTTTAAGAATAATTCTAGGACACTGATATCACGACTCGGCTATCTTAGTCGACAAGTAGCAGGGACTGAAAGACAAATCAGATGGCCGATCTCAGTGATCGAGGCACATAGGCACAACCAATGGTCAGTAGGAACGGCACCATGCCATGTTGGCAGACTGCAGTCAGGCAAACATCAGAAACGACACCATATTTGTATAAATCTATAGCTTAATCCTATTTTATTCTTTATTTTTTTGCTTACTCGCCAATCTGATGTTGTTTGCCAAATATGCAGGATGGCAAACGGAGTCTCGAGGCTGCAGCGGAGCACCGTCCAGACAGGCAGGCAACCTAGCTAGGATAGATGATCATCACAGTGACAAATGAGCTGAACCAGGCTGAACTTTATCATGCTGGAGTTCCCCCAGGGTGCTGGTTGTGCTGAGAGACACACTGTAATAGTCAAACTTTAGCATGAGTGTTGCAGTGGTTTGAAATAGAGTTGTGTGTAAAAATGGACTTGTTGAATTTATTTATTTGCACATACAGTAAATCAAAAACAAATGAAAGAATAGAAGTGGATGAAGAGAAGAACCCCTAATGGGCTTATGCAAGGGCCTCTTATCTAATGAAATTAAACCAATATTAACAACAATTACATCAAAACATACAAAATTAACCAAAACAAGAGAGAACAAACAAATAAAAGCAAACAAAATGAAACATAAAACATGGCAAGCTGTTTAAAAGGAAATGTGAGGTGTAGTGTGAATGCTAACAATATGCTAAAAGCTAAATGAACTGCCAGCCTATCCAACACACTCACATTTGGTCAGGACCCCCTGCCGTCACTTTATAACGGGTTTGGGGCCCATTTCTTGTCATGTTTCGTTGGTGTGAGTAGCGACTCGGCCCGGTAGCGAGTAGCGGGAGCCTCGGCTCGACTCGCTGGTTAAGTTGCAAGTAAAACCACTTGGTTGTGGGGTTAGGGTTATGGTTTTGGGTTAGGGTTATGGTTTGGGTCGGGGTTAGGGTTATGGTTGTGGGGTTAGGGTTATGGTTTGGGTCGGGGTTAAAAACGGTTATGTCGGGGCTTGAACCAGCTCATTGCAAGTTGGGGATGCTATTAGGTCCACCATTACCACCCCTTCCTCCTAGGGTGGCAGTGACATACTTAAACTTCAGACTGCCGTTATGTTCAAGACAGCTGCAGTGGTCGCCTCGCCCACAGCGTCGATGTCTGAGGAAACATGGACTCGCAGTTAGCCAGCCATAGATAAATATCTACCTCTGAGGCACAACTCTTGACAAGCGGTTACCTGAGACCCTGATACCAAAACAAAATGCATAACAGACATAAGAATTTACCAACCACGGCCCTCCTTATTTGCGTGCGTGGCTCAACTCGTGGGGTGGTACATTTTGAACGATGTACCAATGCAGGCAGAGAGCCGGACTTCCGTAACAGCCAAGCCAATCAGATGCTTGCCACCAAAATCCCTATGGCAAAACCCAGAAATGCTGACTTGTGATTAAGACCCTCTGCTACAGAGGGTCTGACGACCTGAGGCTAGACGAGGCAGGGTACTGTCGTCACCTGACTAGCGGTCGGGAGTCACGTGACTCGTGGCTACAGTAGACCGTTGATTTCTGAAGAGAAGGGGGCTACCAAGTACCAAGTGACGGACGGCAAGGGTTCCTGGCCGAACGCCCGTATTTGATGGGTTGGGAATGAGAACGCGTTGGCACTCTTCCATGACATGTGTTGCTATCAGACGGCAGATTGCCTCATAATAAAGCCACTGACTGTCTGAATCAGATCGACCTCTAGGATGCCAACTCTAGAGTTTGGTAGCCATGTTAGCCGGTGTTTATAGGACAAAATGTACAGAACACAGAGCTGAAGCACGATCGCTGTGCAAGACAGCCAAGTGTGATTGAAGCATCTGGCCGTTTGGTAAAGGCAGTTGTTCTAACAGACTTTGTTCCCTTCTGGGCTCAAAGGCAGATGAGAGAGAAAGAGGGACAATGAGCATCTCCACATTATATAATTCACATACTGTATGCATGAATTCATAAGAGCCCAGATACTGTAATTAGCGTATTTCTACAGTAACACTCACAAGCCATAAGATTCTAAGGCGCCAGTTTCCTATATTAAATGCCACAACACAACCCCTAGAAATAATGAAATGCCTTATATTTGTCATACTGAGAATGGTGAACTGTGAACATTTAACCCCTATTAAGTGTGTCTCAATTAATTACCAATTAAAGCAGCCTGAGAGTCGCAAATATTCCTTCAACGGGAAAATAAAACATGATTATGAAGATGATATATTGGCTCTAGCAGAAATATTTCAGATATTTTGTTTCCGCCGCCCCTGGGTTGAGAACCCACTGTTCTGCGGGAGCAGAGCGAGACAGATAATTTTGAATAATGGTTGAATAATGCATATTCATGGCCCGGATACTGAAAGCTGAAGCCCAATATGTTTTAATGAGCTTGGTTCCCTGGGTGAGAGACTAAAATTTCTCATTTGAGTTCCAGACAGGAAAGGTTAAAGGGAGCGCTCCTCTCCACCAGAGAGGAAAAAAGAAAGGACAGAGATGGTTGGAATTATGGCAGCCAGAAAACACCGTCAAGTTCCTGCTCCAAAATAGTCACTTGTTATCCTTTTATTCTCACATTGGAAACTTTTTTGATCAAGTTGAACGCTGAACTGAAGGCAGCCGTTTGCAACTAAAGAATGTGACAGTGAGTGTAACTCCCACGAGAGTCAACGGAGCTTTTTTCTCACTCTTTTCTGACCTCAATAATTGCATTGTGTTTACATGTGTCTGGTAATTTATCCACCTTATTTTTGAATGCCCCACTGTAAAAAAGAATCGTGGGTACAAGGTCCGGTTTAACGTGACGTATTGTTGCAGCTTGCCATTTCCTTTGTTATACTCTGGCTGCAGACCCGAATTATAAACCGGAAGCTGGAGCACGTTATAAAAGTTATAAATATAGTCACGTTATAAACAACTAACCAATGCTGGAGGTCCGTATGGAAACTTGAAATGTGTGTTACTCGAAATGGTTAAAAGTTAAATCAATTTGGTGGCGTTTTACTGCCATGTAACATACTGTAGCTAGCTAGCCGCTAACATTAGCCACAGTTAGTAGCCGACTACCCACAATGCATTACGTTATCCCAGCACCCGAACGACACGACTGTAGAGCAGAATGGCTCTGCTGTAAAAGGGTAAAATCCTCATAGACGTTTTTTTTGTCAAGTTAAAACCATAGACTGTAAAACAGTCTATTACACCGGAAGCGGTAGAGGCACCCATCAGGCATCATGGCAGCTAGAAATAAGGTGGATAGGGTTGAGCCGAATAATCGGATGAGACGAGTATCGGGTACTTTTTGAGTATCATCCGAGTACAATGAGTGCGTTTACATGCGCACTAATAAACCGTTTATTATCAGATTTCTAGAGTTACCTGATTATCAAGTGGTCATATAAACGACCTCCTTTACCGGATAAAGGCCGTTATCAGTTTATGAGAAAACCGATAAACACACCTAGGTTTCTGCTGAATCATCAGGTTTATTCATTGCAGTCACATGTCCACTCACACACTTTGAGGTGAGTTCCCCCTTATTTACTAAGTGCATGTAAACACAGAAATCAGATTATTGCCAGTTACCTGATTATTCTCAGTTATCTGTTTATTGTGTGCATGTAAACGCACTCAATATCAATACTCATGATTAGGGCTGGGCTTCGTTTAAAGAATTACGAAACCAGTAGGCTACCAAATACCAGGACCCTTAACGTGATAGCGAACAAATCGAGTACTTCATTCTATACTTTTTTTGGGCCATACTTTGGACGTTTCTATATTATATATAATATGCTCACTCTTATTGACTCTGGCTGTCCTCTAAGGGCAAGGACCTTCATCTACTTCCATCTTATCATATCGCAGTCTGCTTTGATAACTCAGCTGCTGGAAATCATAATTCATGCTAATTAGGCTCGTCGTATTTACTCTAGACTTCTCATGTTATAAAGAAACATATATTTTGATCATGATCACGACTTGCTTTACATCTGCCCACGCCTGATGTATAAAGACATTCATATTTTCCTACAGTAGGAGTTATAATTACCGGTACATTGAATGCAAGGGGGGAAATGTTTAATACATTTCAAGTGATAAAGCTTTTCATTGTGTTGTTTGAGCTGTAGGAACATGCCTCGTTAAACTTTGTGCAATCTAACCTTTCAGTTGCATTATTAAAGTCTTAAATAAATGGCACTCCAATTATTATTGTTATTATACCCATATTATACAGAGGAAACTTTCTCTCTCTTTATTGCTGGCTTTTGAACCGTTCCCCCCTCTGGATTCGCTGATGGCGATACTAAGTGATATGGGGTCTTTGTTAGTGCATGCTTGGTTCAATCTGGGCCATCCTCCCACAGAGGGGAGGAACATCTCCCCGCGCTGGAGTTAAGAAAACCTGTCCTGATGGGACCCGGGCACGTGATAGAGATTCCCCCCCGTCACCCCTCCACCTGATGTTGCGGTAATGAGCGGGGGTGTTCATTTCTTCATCCGCTTTGAGGCAAAATCACATCTGATAAACGAGGAGTTCCCAAATGCTTTTCCTCCCATACTTCTCTGGTTTCCATCTTCTCTCTGTTTGTCTGCACACCTGTATTTACATTTGTCTCTCTTCTCATATGCCTGTCTTTCTTCTTCTCGTTGCGTGGTTCTTGTCTTCTGTGATCTATCTGTTCTCAGTTCGTACTAAAACCTATAAAAAGTGTTGCACTATAATTTGTATTTAACCCACGACAAATTGTTCTCAACGTCTGAAATCGACGCCACAGGAGTGCAACATTCAAATAAGCCGGATCGAGTGCAGTGGGTGATGGTGGAGGCGGAAAACGTGCCTTTCAGGCCGGGCCCGCGTTCGATCCCAGCGTCTCCAGAGTCTACATCTCAACCATTATATCACATATA
Organism: Poromitra crassiceps; assembly: GCF_964638095.1. NCBI lineage: Eukaryota > Metazoa > Chordata > Actinopteri > Beryciformes > Melamphaidae > Poromitra > Poromitra crassiceps. The sequence continues at coordinate 19,529,306 of NC_139625.1, read as the reverse complement.
ATATTTTCGTTATTTAAGATGAACCCAAACCATAACCCTAACCTCAACCAAGTTGTTTTAATACTTGCCAAAACATCACCAGAAAACATGGCGGCGCCAATCCCACCGAGCCCATTGTAGGTCTCCACCACCCCGACCACTACACCCACCGAGCCTGCCCCCGCTGTCACCACCGTGGGCTGGCCCAGCCGCAGCATGTCGGGCTGGACAAATGCGTTGGACATTCATATTATACACAAAACTGCAGAGAACTGTTTCATTAAGATATCATACCAAGGTTTCATGAGAATACGTTGCTCTCTCTCATGCACAGTAAGTTCCACAGTCCCTTAACTCTTGATACATGATCCACTGTGCGATATGTATCTGCCATGTCTCATATTCAACATGGCATGTCTATAAGAGTGCAGGTGTGTCTCATATTCTACATGGCATGTGAGTGCAGATGTTCCTTGGGCTGGTGGCCACTTTAACGTACACGAAGCATGTAAAATGCATGATGAGAAGACTCTTAGCGTTGCAGGGGCATTTCATACAATGCATGGTCCCATGAACGTTTATGACAAATGCCTTATGGCCAACATTGAACTCTGAGCTGCTGCTTTTTTTTTTTTACATTGATATGCTTCCATGTCGGTGCTTAAAACTACAAACCTTGACCTTATCCATTTAGTCAGGTCAACCTTCACAAACGATAATAGACGTCTACATGTGGAGTGGAAGTGCAATTTTGCGAGAAGACCAAGTTGAGTAGCTGGAAGGTACTGGAACTCGCCTAGTGTGAATGTTGCCAGAGAGTGCATTTAAAAATATATAAAAATAAAGATAGACTGCTGCGCTTGGACTTGTCAGTTACATTCAAATGATTTTCTACAGTAGCCTACTGTATCTCTCTGTGTGGAGTTTGCATGTTCTCCCCGTACCCCCCAGGGGGTTCCTCCGTATATAACCCCCCCACTAAAAACATGCAGAAGATCAGATCGTCATCGTCATCCGACCAGTGACGACAACATCCGAAGTTGGTCCCCGGGCGCTGTACGAGAAAGCGACCACTGCTCCTGGCCTGCCCCTCGGAGGAAAGGACATGCCTGGATGGGTTAAATGCAGAGGACACTTTTCACCGGCCACCATCAGCATGAGTGTGTTGTGGCCGCATGCATGTATTGTGGTGTTCGTGTGACAATAAAAGATGGGCTTGTCCGTTACGAGAGTTTTTTTTTTTTTACGAGAGTTTTTTGTATGTACCACAAAGCAGGAAGAGGGAGACAAGAGCTCGTCCTGTTGCAGCTTGAAGAAGAAAATCCCCAAAAGCCAAAGGGTTTAAGATGCTCAATAAAATGGTGCAGCCTGCGGGGCCGCATTCAAGAGCACAGAGTTTTTTTTTTTGTTCAGGTGAAAAACGCTCTCTCACTGACGATCAAGGTGCGCCGAAAAAGCTTACGTATGGAAAATCATATCATATCTATATATAAGACCCAAAAATAGCTCCCACGGCTTTGCGTTTTTGTGCTTCCTACCTCCAAACTGTCGCAGATTCACTCACAGTTGGTGTCTCTGTGCTTCTACCTGCTCTAAGCTATGCATCAGGAAACATCAGCCTCATCTGCTTGTCTGTCTGATTATGTACTTAGCACAAAGGGGACATTGTACCAAACAGCAGGAGTTCACAAAAATAATGTTCCCACCCGATGTGATGTCTTTAAATGTGACAAAAGAAAAGGAAAAGGAAATCAAAAGGCACAGGTCCGAACTGACTCTAGGCACACTGTCTGTGCAATTATTATTATCCCCCCCCCCCCCCCCCCCCCATCCACCCCCCGTGCAGGGACGTGCGCGTAACTGCCTACAGTACCTTGGCCGCGTGGCTCAGAGAGCAGGCATATTGAACAAGCACTTCTAAAATGCTCTCAGGCTGTGGGACGACTTCTCTTTAAAGGTAGTGTAAGAGGAACTGGCAGCGGGGTCATGATCCAGGCTGACAACAGGGACAAGAGAGAACTGAGTGAAAATAGCTGAAGGGACCGTTTTGTTTCTTTTGGTCTGATATTGAAGTCACCAGAGAATTCAAAAGAAAAAAAAAAAAAAAAAGAAAGTTTCTTCTGGCCATGGATATTTCTGTCTCATGGAAGATTTTCTCCTTCTCATTTGCATCGCATAATGAAGTGTTTACTTTTGTCTGCCTCAAAATGTCAGATGGCGATGGTTTTAGGGGATATTCCATTGATTCCGACGCGCGACGCAAAGCCCAGGTCGACAAATGAAAGCGCAGCAGAAGGATTTGAGGAAGGATGTCGGAGCCGCTCGGATCTTCAAAACCTCGTTCTGACCATTGACATTTGGTTTATGAAAACACTCTAAACTAATGTAATCTCCTTTTTGAAGGACAATTGTAACCTTAAAAAAGGAGTCAGTGCTTCTTGCCAGCAGCTAATTGCAGCAGCTGGGGCCGCTGGCTCTCTAAGTTGGAATCTGAAAGTGTTTGAAGGACACTTGTCCCCTCGCTTTATACCCACAGATGAGAGAAACACGCTGATAAAGAATTACAGTGACATAATCTTACATAAAGACATATTTTAAAGTGCTGAGTCACCAGCCGTCTTATTGGATCCAATAAGACTTTTTATTAAATATTGGAAGGCCAGTCAGGGTCGTCCACCGTAGGATGGAGGTTCCTCCTTGACCGCAGCTACATAAAAACAGATTGTACTAAAACCTGCAATGATTTTCTTTTCTTTGCATAATGTGTTTTTGTTTGTTTGTTTTTTGGGGGGGGATTTACAGTATGTAGGCTATAGCTATAAAGGCATTAAAGGAGAATTTCGGTTTTTTTTAACCTGGACCCATCTCCTGGCAATAATTATGATTTGGCCACTCACCGAGCGATGTCCGCGGCATTTCTGGGCGTCCTAGCGTTGTTTTGAGATCAATAGCGTCCAAGTCAGTCGTAAAATGGAGCTGATTTGGGGCCAAGTGTGAGCCTGTCTTTCCTGCATCTAAATACGTAATTTTTTTCCTGTTTTCGCCATCAATCGCCATAATCTGATCCGTCAACATCCACCAGAGTGATATTTCCCCCCAGGCTATTTCCTGGTCTCTCCCAGGGACCAAATTACCTCAAACGTGATCTCGGTCACCAAGTCTCGTGAAGTCCCGCGATACTTTTCTGCCGACTGGTCAACTACAGGTAGGACGCTTTGCGGTGGTGGTTTTAGCGTAACCTATGTGGGGTTTGGCGTAACCTATGTGGGATTCGAAATAACGAAGGTGGCCAAATCATAATTATTGCCAGGAGATGGGTCCAGGTTAAAAAAAAACGAAATTCTCCTTTAATATATCCCAGAGATTCCCTATACAGTATACCATTGAATTAAAAACAATAAATACAAATGCAGTCTAATCATGGCATTTTCACGGCGTGGCTGCACCAGGCCGAGCCATCGAGAACACGGTTTGTCTGTATTTCTATCTGTATGTTTGTTTGTCTGTGACATCATCACTGATTTATGACATCACTATAGTGACCCAAGCCGTCTAGCTCAGTGATTCATGACCTCATCAGTGATAATGTCATCATCGGCCTGAGCTGTTTCATAGGGCCATACAGACAGACATACTGCACTTTACAGCCACGGCATAAAAATGTCATTCGTCTGGGTTTCAAATGGAAAGTTAGTGTGCTATGATGATCTAAGTGCAGTTGCAGAGGCTTTTCCACACAGATAAGAAGCAAATTTGGGAAGAAACACTAAAAACTTTTTTTTTTTTCTCGCATTAAGGGTATTGGATATTGCCACAAGAAATATTGCAGCTTCAGTACAAAAATATTGCAGCCGTCAAAAACCCACATCAGTTAAAAGCTATATCAAATATCAAAAGCGTACTTTTGTCAGCGCGAGGTATTTGGTATAAAAATAACATTCCCAAATAAAACTGCTGGGTGAATAAGATTAATCTGTGAGGCTTTATATTTAGGCTGGGCGAGAAATAAGGGTAAACCTATTTGCAGTGTTGTGCGTCCCTGAAAACTATAAATTCAATACCCCTTGTTTCAGCCGACTCGCTTTGTGGGGATTCTGTGTGCATCCTTAAAAGCGTTATAAAAGTATGAGGAATTAATGTATTCCCTTTATGAATTTTTGAAATTCTTCTATCCCTACATAATTTTGCATAATGGATGAAAACTTTTCTTCTTGCATGAGTTACCATTTCTGGAATGGGCAAAAATGGCTATTTTCAAATTGATTGTCATGCATTTTAGAATTGACACCAATTATGGGGGTCCAGGGGACTGGGTAGTGCAGCGGTATGGTAGTCCTACCAACACGAGGGTCGCAGGTTTGAGCGCCTGTGTTACCTCGGTCTTGGTCGGGCGTCCATACAGGTACAATTGGCCATGTGTGCGGGTGGGAAGCCGGATTAAGGGTATGTCTCCTGGTAACTGCACTAGCGCCTCCTCTGGTCGTGTGATCCTCCCACACGCTACGTCCTGAAGTGAGAAGAGACCTACCACTACTATTACTATTATTAGTCCTGTTCTTATTACAGCTGCTACTGTTACTACTATCGTAACTGTGCATTACTATTACTACTTGCTCCTGCTCTTACTAGTTGTTAATGGTATCATTATGACTGCCATTACTGTGCAGCTCTCTCTCTCTCTCTCTCTCTCTCTCTCTCTCTCTCTCGCTCTCTCTCTCCTCTCAACCCACCCGCTCAGGGCAGACGCCCACCAAGAGCCAGGTTTTCTTCCCCATTGTCTTTCTTTGCCACCATTCCCAAGTGCATGTTTCTTGTTGTTTCAATTGTCACATGACCTCACAGTAAAATGGCCAGTGCATGTGAGAAGAACTGTCTCAATTGTTGGGTCTAAAATAAAGAGTCTGGGCCCAGTTGCACAAAGCACCTTAGGTTAAGATTTCCCTTAGGGTCCGAGTTAAGGTGTCCATGACTTGTCGTATCACTCTACTGCCTTATTGCTTGTTGTGTCTCTTGTTGTTTTTGCACTCATATGCCCTGTTATATTTGTACTATGTTGTAAACGGAGTCCACAGCACAAGAATTTCACACGTGATACTTGTACCACGGAGTGACAATAAAAATCTTGAATCTTGAATAAAATAGAATCGGCTGCACAAAACACCCTTAAGTCTTGTGCTTATGTTTTCCGCAAAATGTTTAACCTTATGGAGAAGATTTAAGGGTGTTTTGTGCAGCCGATTCTATTCTATCTCTGACTCTAAGGGAACTCTTAACCTAAGGTGCTTTGTGCAACTGGGCCCTGGTCTTCTGCCTGTTCTATTTTGTAAAGCACCTTGGGATAACTCTTGCTATGATTTGGTGCTATATAAATATAAAATTGATTGATTGATTGATCCTGCCGGTGAAGCTTCTCACTGTCAGGTGAGAAGAAGCAGCCGCGGACTGCACATGTATCGGAGGAAGCATGTGCTAGTCTACGATACGGCATGCTACGATATATATGCATGGCATTCTTTGAAAATGGTTACAATCGCATTTCTCACCTTGCCTTGTTTACAAGAAAACACGGTGCCATTGTGATGGTATATATTCCTTAAGACGCGACAGCGACAAAAGTTGCTTAGGATCGTTACGCGCATCTCTCCGGCATGGGGAGCGTCTGCGATCTCTCCCACATTCCTCAAAGTGATGTATGCATTGCTCTGTAAGGTGACAAATGCCTCAGCCAGCATTGTTCTGCTCGTGCATTTCAAACCCCCACGCTCTCCCCCTCTCCGGCCCGGTGGAGCATTTTAACGACGGGAGTCCTCGACATGCATCAAGCCTCTGCCGACGTGATGCGGCCTGACATGCGTGACATTGATATTCATGCCCATATCTCGCAGGTCATTTAGGCCCGCTGTGTGGGGAATTGTGCCGAAAGTGCCGAGCGAGGCAGAATTGTCAGGAAGTGTCTAGGAGCAGCAGATGCCCTTGCTTGTCCCTTTTAGTGGACGCCAGCCTATAGTGATGTGCGTGTGTGTGTGTGTGTGTGTCTAAGTGTGTGTGTGCGTGTGTGTGTCAATTTGTCATCATCTCAATATCTGCCTGCGCCTCATGAATATGTAAGCAGCGATATGAGGACAGTCACTCTGAAGAAAAAACAATTTGAACAATGTCATCTCTCTATACCTAATTATTATCTATTGTTTTCTCATTTGAAGTAAGTGTGTGAAACAGTTTCCATTAAAAAATGCATTAAGCACAGAAAAACCCCATCACCTCCAAAGCTCTACGCAGCACCGACAGTTCCTTAAACAACAAGAAAAGATTTGCAGTAACCGCGAAGCAGCGAGAATAACACCCGGCCCGCTGGAGTCTGGCTCTGTTTTTCTCTTTTTCTCCCAACTTTTTGCCAGCCACTGAAGCAGATCCTCAAAATCTGATGCGAGACATCAGATGGCTTTTGTGAAAATACGGCAATTTGCATATTGTGCTTGACAGAGTCATGCTGTTCCTCAGCAAACAGAAAAATGTATGGGCGGCGGCGCAGCGACGAGCAAATGGAACTGGTTTCAGTCACCACAGTCTGCTCATGTCAGCCTCCATGTCACACAGACTGGGAGACCGGCGATAGTAAATGTTTTCTTCAGCGAGTGCTCGCCCGCTTTGACTTCTGCTGCATATTATACTGTTATACTTTTCCCAGGGCCGTAGCTATGGGTGGGCCTGGCTGAGGCTAGGGCCACCCACTTTTTGCCTAGCTAGGCCCATCCAATCACAAGAACCTCTTCTACTGTACGTCCGCGGCCGACATTACTGTCTTTCAGTGGCTGTAGACCTTTTTGAAACTTGACCTCACTGTATAACATGACCTACAGTTTTGTGACCTCTAGAATAAGCACAACCTTATTCAACGTTACCACCGCAAACTAGTGTGTGTGTGTGTGTGTGTGTGTGTGTGTGTGTGTGTGTGTGTGTGTGTGTGTGTGTGTGTGTGTGTGTGTGTGTGTGTGTGTGTGTGTGTGTGTGCGCGTGCGTGCGTGTGTGAGAGAGAGAGAGATTTTGACAGCTGGGCTGGGCTGTTATATATATGTGTTTGCATGTGAATATACACTCACCAAGCATTATTTATGGAATGAATTGTGTCATTTCTGGCTACGTCACTGACTTATCAAACTGCCTTTTATTTACAATGGCAATTTAGCAAAATTGACCATCTGCAAAAAGGCCTATGGGATGAATGCTGGAGATACAAAGACCCAGTCTGATCTGGGGGTCCGGGGCGGGGAGGGGGGGGGTTTGGATGGAGCGGGGCTCCCCCATTATCTGATGATCAAACACCATACCCATTCTTTGATCTGGACTGATTGGGGGAGCCGGAGGGGAGATTTCTCTGGTGCGGTCATATAGACGACTATAGAGGCTGGATCATGTCAAAGTGATGGTGCGATGTGCCGATGAATGGATCCACAGTCTTTACAGGAAATACCAAGCCGGGGTGGAGAACCATGTCTCAGAGCAAATCCATGGGGAATATGGCTGTGCCAAAACGGTAGTGATCTCACTCACTGTCTCTCTTTTGATCTTCCTCAGCGCTCATGGAAAGCATATGATATGGCGGACTTGAACGCAGCACGTCAGCTTAAAATGCCATACATTACAGCTGATATTGAAATGATAGACCATGAAAGCAATGTGTTCCCCCCCCCGCAGAGGTGATTGGAGACTTGTTTTCACAATGCCTCTGCTTCTTTTGTCTTTCTTGTGGGGAGTTTCTGGAGATAGTTTGTAGAGAGGCTGCCTGTAGAATTATAGGCTAGAAAGGTTTTATTTGAAGCAGCTAATATACTACTGGACCGTAAAAAAGCGGAGGCCCAAGGTGCTCCTGTCTCCCTTTCTTCTTTATGCGATAACAACCATAAAAAGGAAGAGCCGTCTCAGCTCTGCCTGTACACAAAAGATGGTGTTCTGCAGCATTCATGACGCTACTGAAGTAAAATAACAACCAGCTGCTCTCGTCTGAAGAAGACATTTGTCATCGCGTGAGAGATCATCCTCATCAATTCTTATCAGAGAGAGACGTTACACAAAGACGACACGCCGGTGAATTATCATCACACGGTGTAAGATCACCCTGTTCTCTCTCGTGGTGTAAAAATCACAGAGATAGAGCAACGTAGAGCGGGCGTAACCCCCTTTGAAATCAACAGTCCCCGTTTGTACGGTTCTACCTGTTGTAGCTCTGCAGTGCGGAGTCCACCGTCTGGTTTGTGTCGCTGCTAAACCGTTCTAAAAATGGGAAGTGTTTACAGTACGGCCCGGGATCTTTATGAGGTCGTACGGGCCGGACGGGTCTGGTTCTAGTCAGGCCCGTACGAGACCTTTTCGCTATTCACCGCAAACATGACGAATGGCTCCCATGGCCGGTGGTTTATGAGATCAAGGAAGTTCATGGGTATCACCGGGAAGTGCATTGTACTGTAGCATCTGGCACATAGTGCAAAGGCAGAAAGGGATAACAGATTTAGACCTGTTAGCATTATTATAATATTAATGGTTTATTATTATTGCTCCTACATACATATTTTTAACGGTCACTTTACATCACACTTATCTATATAAAAAGGAGCATGTGGGCAAGATTTCTCTGTTTCTCTGTTCCAATTTCTGTCCCACTGATGAAGTGACATCACTGATGATGTCATCAGTGATGTCATAAATTCCCGGAAGTTATGTCATCAGTGATGTCACTTGCGCAATTGCGCATTGTGGCATCCCTGATGATGATGATGTATAAAAGGGAGCATGTGGGCAATGTTTCTCCGTTTCTCTGTTTCAATTTTTGTCCCACTGATGATGTAATCAGTGATGTCATAAAGTCCAGGCATTGTGACATCACTGATGATGTCATCAGTGATGTCACTTGAGCAATTGTGCATTGTGACATGACTGATGATGTCATAGGCATTGTGACATCTTCAGTGATGTCATAAGAGCAATTGTGATATCATCAGTGATACGAAGTTGTGACATAATCAGTGATGTCATAAGAGCAAGTGAGCCCGCACAGCGGGTGAGCAGCAGGGCGGGCGATGGAGCAAGTGAGCACGCACGCAGCGGCCGAGCTGCGTATGCGAGCTGCAGGTGTGCGAGCCCGCACAGTGGGCGAGCCTAGGAATCGAGCGCGCGAGATGTCTAGTTGTATATAATGTATATAATGTAAATAGCAGCTAACATGGTTTAGGTTTATGCACCTTTGATTGATGTCCTTGTTTTGTTGTTTTAGTTGGTTTGCATACCCTTTTCCCCCCTTGTAAGTACATTGAGAGCAACGTATACCGGAGTCAAATCCCTTAAATTGCCAGCCAATAAAGCTGATTCTCATTCTGATTATAAAGTTCAGTTCTTACTAACACAGAAAAGTATTTTCAGTCCCGCACAGAAAAGACAATCATTAAAAGTCAAGAAATCTCTCTTCTCCCAACATTGCACATTAGAAGTGTTAGTTGTTTAAAATTTGGTTTACTGACAATATAAAACTGTGTGGTTTAAATGCAAATTTGAGCTGGGAACAAGAGTGTACCTAACGTGTTTAGCATTGCATCTCCATCTGGCCCAGGCATAAAAAATGAAAAAAGAAAGAAGAAGAAGTTATTGCTATTATTTTGACCAGAGTTCCTCCTGTGCCATTCGGGTTTGCACTCCAAAAACTGTTAATATAAGCCATTGAGGTTTACCTCAAATAATACCATTATTTCTGCCTTCAGAGCAGCGCTGCCTCTGAGAAATGTTTAATTTAAATTCTCATCTGCTTTTTTTGTTATATCGTTTCTGACAAAAACATTATTTGAGAAATGCTTTAACCTTCATGGCGGCAATCAACAAGAAATACCGCCAATTTTCTCCCCAAAAGCATACGTTGGTTATTAAAGTTTAAACATGAAAGGACTGTTATTTGAACTGTGCAGGCCTTGAACAGTGGGGTGGCAATTAAAGTATGGTGAATACAAAAAAGTATGTTGCTGACCTTCATATTCTAGTCTATTATTGCAATATCTTGCATGATTATGGTGTTATTTTGAAATTAGATGCCCATGTATTTTCGTGCACAAAGGTCACATCACTTCAGGCTGGGTACACACCTAGTTTACTTGACTGACACCACAGTTTACACAGGAATGTGTGGTAATTTAAACCAAACACTAAAGCCTTATATAATACCTGCAGTATCATCGTGTTTATTATTCATCAACGACACATAAGCCCTGTAAATGAACTCTACAAACAATCCCCAGTATCAGAAAGGTGCCAGCGTTTACATTTGTTTAAATAAACAGGGCTAGGCCTGACTCATCCCAGTAGGCTGTCATTCGGTGTCATCTTTATGCAGAGTTGGACTGGATATAATTTAGAAATCATCCCGGTGAAAAGCTCACAGGAATTCACATTGATATTGAATGATGGAAATGTATTCTCGAGAGGAGACTTGTGATCAAGCCATATAAAGGATTTCGACGAGTTATTTAGCTGAAGACCAAAAGTAGGTCATGGGATTATGCGGAAGTTTTTCACAAACAATTGTCTTCCTAAATCCTCACATCCTGGCTGCCCTACGTTATAGAGGGAAAGACCAACACATTCTAAAGATGGGTACAAAGCAACAATAATGTGTTCACGTTGCACTACAGAATCCTATGGAGACAATTCCATAAAGGATGGGTAGCAGTCCAACTCCTTAAGGCATCTGCTGGGACATGAATAAGAACGCTGCTTCAAAAGATTGCTGGCAGATAAATGCTTGGTCTCTTCCATACAATTCAAAGTGGTTTGTATATAGTTTTACCTTTCGACACCCCCACTCTCTTCCATTGCCAGGGCCATAGGTCATTAGCTCATATGTCACACCTTGACAGCTTCACTCTCCTGTTTCAGCAATGAGATACCTGGGCCACGTCCCTGTGGTCATCCTCAAAAATGCACTCCCGTCAACCCACCAATCAGCTTGTTGCGAGCCAAGGCTGTGAAGCTGAAGTTCACGATTTTGGGCAGCTTTGGCCCATAACTGTTTGAAGTTGCAATGTGACTCACTGTATCTCCAGAGGGTGCAAATTCTGGCTAAGGAAGCGCTTGTTCAAATAGTGATAAGAGAAAAAGCTTTTGGTGGTGTGCCAGCGGTTTAACTTACCGGTATATGTAGAAACGCTATACGTTGCCGTCATCAAAGCAATTATAGCTTTGTGATAGCCTATTCACCTGCCACAAATCTTTATGTACCCAGTGAATTAATACTTAATACTGCATGTTCACAAATAAACTGCATCACTACGAAACAACTCCCCTCAATTGTATCCCTTAAATGTCCTTAATTTTTCCATTACATAAACATTAATTATCCATTAAAAATGACAAAAAGTAAGGTTATTATCCTGTTATTTACATGCCTTTTGTGCGGGTTTACAGGGTTATTAATGCGTCATTAACAGAAAGTTACTGTTTCCTTGAATTATACATTAAGAAAGTATGGATTGCAAAATCAATGGGTATTTAAGGTGGTTTGATGGGGTCTCCTCCATTAATAACTCATTAATAACCTTAAATAGTGTAAATGTACATTTTCAATTCAAAATAATGTATTAGTCACTCAAAGAGAAATTTGAGGCAAGTATGTTGCAAACAAATACACATATATGTGTATTTGTTTGCAACATACTTGCCTCAAATTGCTCATACACATTTAAGAAATAGATAATACAAAAATGTAACGATGTCAGAGCCAGGATTAATGGCAGCTGCCCACCACAAAGGAGTCAAAGTGTGAATGATTGAATTATCAATCAGAATCTATAGAAGCAAGTGTGAGTGCATGAGTTTAAGTGAGTCAAAGTGTGAATGAATGAATTATCAATCTGAATCTATAGAGGCAAGTGTGAGTGCATGAGTTTAAGTATAGAGTCAAAGTGCGAGTGCATGTTATATACTCATTATAAGTCTATGTAAACTGACCATTTCTTCTGCTGTGGCTGTTCACAAGTCTAATGGCTTCTGGAAACAAAAATAAAACTTCCTTCTGTTTGTCTTGCATCTAAAACGGTCCATAGAGGGGAGCAGGGTGCAGAATGTACCCATTAAGTCTTAAGTGCCATATACATTTTCACTAACGATAATTTAGGAATTAGGACATTATTTGACAGTTTGGAGAACTTTGCATAGCCAGTACGAGATAAGGGACTGGATTTATAATAATAGGGATCAGCCGAAGTTTATATAACGGTGTAACCCCGCCTGTGATCCTGCATTAGTGTCCCTATGACAAGCTCGAGCCTATAGTGGGCTTCTGCTTATATCCAGAGCCTCGCTCCAGCTGTTTCACAAGGTCAACACTTCCACCTGAAACTGCAGATGACAGGGACATCTATAGCTCAAGGACTCCCGACAGCATCCAAGAATAAATGTGAAACCCATTTTCAGAAGGCCCGTCAGGGACCTGGAGGGGAAGGGGGTCAATAATATTGAGGGGAGCACGGCGCTGTTCGGCCTTTTCTCTTTTTACAGACAAATAAAGAAACCCGGAGAGCCGTCGATTCTTCGCCAAAGCTTTCCCGATCCGCCCACATGTGTTTCCGACTTTGTTTATCAACTCGTGCTGCTTGGATATCCGCTGCACCTCCATATGTGAACCTTCAACATAAACACTTTGTAACGGCACACATGGAAAACTGTATTCTCACTACCAAACATAATGGACTATATAGGCGAGTGGGAGGAGGATGGAGGGTGATGTCATCCCTTTGTAAGTACAAACTAAATGCTTTCTCCATTATCAATCATGGATGAACTTTATGGGGAAAGCGAGGGCGGACGCTTTATCCAATGATCCCCAACATGTAAAGTGAACATATTAAATTGCCCTCTGGATCTTTTGATTATTATGCAATGTGAGGTAAACTACTGTAAACATGTTGCACAACAGAATGTATCAGGTATAATATTCTTGTAAAATGCACACTAATGTAGGCTACGCTGCATGCATTGGATGAAGTAATTACTTCAGTCCTTCTAAAATAGCAACATTTTGTGGCATAGATCAAAAACTCAAGACTATAATGAATATAGAGAAACCAGGAAAATACAATTCTCCCTTGCATTTCCTCTTAAATCTCTGATTATGAAGGGGGAAATTATTTAGTTGTAATCACAAGGCCGCCACCCACCTTCAAATACATCCCCTTAAATCAGCCTCCTGTTCACC